>NW_008704659.1:782074-786643 GCF_000326865.2 Helobdella robusta | reverse complement strand
CTCACTTTAGGTCCCACCAACACGAAAAAGCTGGCAAGATAACATTAACGACATCAATAATTCCCCAGCAACAACCTCATCAACAACAACATCAACAAAACCACAAACAACACAACAACAAACCAACAACAACAACACCATTAAATACAATCCTCTCTTCGAAGATTTCAGCGCAAATGGCGACGGTGATGATTACAATATCCGTGCTGGTAACGATTACAGAATGGGTGGTGATAGTTATGATGATGATTATGATGATGATGAAGAGGAGAAAGAGGTTGATCCTGATTATGATCGCCGTACCAGAAGCACTGTTAGCTTTTTATTAGAGATGCACCGAATACCGAATAGTTAATCCGCTGCCGAATATTCGACCGGTTACTAATAAACCCACAATTTTAAAAAAAAATTCATTTTTTTAGAATGAAAAACAAGCTATTGAACAAAACATTAGACGATTCGTGTCTATCTTAAGAATTTTTTTATCGAGATGACATTCAATATCTTGTTCAATTTCAAATGATTTAAAGACAACGAAAGCCTAAATAATTTTTCTACTATAAGTATTCAACAGACATTGATTAGGGATTTGTAAAAAGTAATTGATTACAACGAAAGTTTGACTATTTGGCTATTCGATTTTGAAGTGCATCTCTACTTTTATATTTCTCTTCATTAAATATGAGAGAAATATTGTTTCAGAATTGTTGGATTTTTAAGAATGTTTTTTCGTTGTTGAATTGGAGATTAATTTTTACTTTACATTCGTTCGTTTTCCATCATGTGTTTATCTCTATTTCTTAATTATTTTATCCATTCATTTATCCAATCATCTATCTTTCTATGGCATTCATTCATTCATTCATTCATTCATTCATTCATTCATTCATTCATTCATTCATTCATTCATTCATTCATTCATTCATTCATTCATTCATTCATTCATTCATTCATTCATTCATTCATATCATTCAATCATTCAATCATTCATTCATTCATTCATTCATTCATTCATTCATTCATTCATTCATTCATTCATTCATTCATTCATTCATTCATTCATTCATTCATTCATTCAATCATTCAATCATTTAATCATTCATTCATTCATTCATTCATTCATTCATTCATTCATTAAGTCAGTCAGTCATTCATTAATCATTTCATTCTAATCGCATGAAATTTCAATTTTTTCTTTCAACATCATTTCAATGGTTTTCCATTTCAGTAGCCTTTCAACTTCACCGGGCAGGCTTCAAGGATGGGCAGCATTGAAGAGTTGGACGAACCAACATCCACTCAACAATCGCCTTTGCTGACAACAAAAACATCATCAACAACAACATTAACAACAACGACATCAACAACATCAACAACAACAAAACCAACATCCTTATTACCAACAACAACACAAAAGCCACAACAATTGCAATCAAATTCCCATAAAAACCAACAAAATCAAGCGTTGCGACGAACGGAGGTTTTACGTCAACCACCACAACCACCAAAACTACAGCAGCCACAAACACAACTACAACAGCAACCACAACAGCAGCTGATAACGATTGATCTTGAGAAGAACACAAAGAGTGGTTACGGGATTGGCCTGTCGAGAGATCGAATGGACGAGGGGGTTTTCGTAGTTTCGCTACTACCTGGTGGTGTTGCTGATCTAGACGGAAGGTTGGGTGGTTGATTGGCTGATTGGTTGAAATTTTGATCGAATGAATGAATGAATGAATGGATGGATGGATGGATGAATGAATGATTGAATAAATGAATGGATGGATGGATGGATGAATGGATGAATGAATGGATGAATGAATGGATGAATGAATGAATGAATGAATGAATGAATGAATGAATGAATGAATGAATGAATGATTGAATGAATAAATGAATGAATGAATGATTGATTGATTGACTGACTGACATGCTGGCTGACCGACAACTATAACATCAACAGCCACACACAACCAACACATCAACACCACCAGACTGCAACCGGGTGATCAGGTGGTCAGGGTGAATGGCGATGACGTCACGGGGAGTCAAGGTTACTCGAAGGTCGTTGAACTTTTGTCCGGCAGGTTTGCTACACTGGTCGTTCGAAGGAGGAGTCCGGCGAAATTTAATGGTATCATTTGATGTGAACATTTTTGGCGAGTTAAACATTTTTGAAAATTTTTATTTTTTAATAATCAAAATAAAAAAAATGTTTATTTTATACTCTATTTAATATAATTTATAATTGTGTATTCTTATATTCTTATTTAATATTATTTATAATTTGTATTTTTATTTTTTTATTATTTTTTTTACAAATATTCAGTCCAACGGAAGGGAGATGTGTACACAAACGCCGGTGAAATCACAGAGAGTTACAACAACACGTTAAATAACAACAACAACAACAACATTAATAACAACAATGATGAAGTCAATTCAAACAACAACAACAATAACAGCTATCTTAAAAGTTTCGACTCATCAGCAGTAAGTACCAACTACACAGCACACACATCTCCAACAGACAGCGATCTCAATCGGTTGCAACAACAACAACATCAACAACATCAACAACAACAAAAACAACAACATCAACAACAAGACATCATAGATTTTTTCGGCAACCATTTAACTTCGACATTAAAACGATCGTCTTTAGTTAAGCTTGATAATATTAACAACAACAACAACAACAATTATAACAACAATAGTAATTATAATAGTAGTAGTAATAATAATAATAATAATAACAGTTTAACACTGACAACGGACGCTTACAAAACTTTCAGCACCTTCAAAGAACCATACTCGCTATCCAAATATCAATTTGACAGTAATAATAATAATAATAATAATAATAATAATAATAATAATAATAATAATAATAATAATAATAGTGCTGCTACAACAACTACAACTACTACTACTACTGCTGCTGCTACCACTGCTACTACACTTGCTGCTGCTGCTACTACTACTACTACTATCAATAATAATAATATCAATAATAATAATAATAATAATAAAAATAAGCCAAAACCAAAGCAACGATTCTCAACTAGAAATAACATCAGGAGTGAACTTATTGAGATTGGAAATAATAACAATGGAAATAATCGCAATAAAAATAATAATTTTAATAATAATTTAAACGGTGATGATGAAAATAATAATATTAATAATAATAATAATAATGATAATAATAATAATGATGATGATGATAATAATAATAATTATAATAATGAAAATAATATCATTCGAAGTTACGAAAGTTCTAACGATAATGATGGTGGTGATGTTTATGACGATTATGATGATGGGAATGATGATGGTTTGGTGCATATTGATAGTAAGTTTTTGAATGGGTTTATGAGTGAGTGAGTGAGTGAGTGAGTGAATTAAAAAATGAATGAATGAATGAATGGATGAATGAATGAATGAATGAATGAATGAACAAATAAATAAATAAAAAGGAAGAAAAGAATTTCCAAACATAACAAAATCCATAACTGACACCTGGTTACGTGAAGCTGTTTTTGAAATATTATCATCATCACCATCACCACCGATATCTTCATCATTATCAGCAACAACATCAGCAGAAGCAGCAATCGAAGCCACATCATCATCATCATCATTCAGAAATAACTATGACGTCACTAGCTTGGATGGATTGATTGAAAAAATTCTCATCCAACTGAAGTACGATCAACCGCTCGTCGAGTTTAAGGTCATTCGTTATTATTATTATTATTATTATCATTATTATCATTATTATTATTATTGGTAGAGTTTGAACCAATCAAAAACCTCCATGCATTTATGCGCGGAGGGCTCGAAGCCTGAGAACAAATCGAAAAACAGATACCAAAATGTCCTGCCTTGTTAGTTTTAATTAGTATTATTATTATTATTATTATTATTATTGTTATTATTATTATTACTGTCTGACGTTTTTGTTGTTGTTAATTACTCGGCGTGATCGTGTGTGTGTGTGTTTGTGTGTGTGTGCGTGTGTGTACGTGTGTGTGAGTCGTTTATACTTATGAAAAATACTTGAGAGAAGAATACTCATTACAATAATACTACATACTACATTACTGTTGCAACAAAAAAACTTCTAAGCGAGTTGTTTGTCGACAAAAAAAATTTCAAATTTTCATTTTTTAGTCGATGAGTCCAGAGTGGTTTTACAAAATCAACCACAACATCATCATCATCATCATAACCAACAACAACAACAACACGGAAACTACATTAACGCCAGTCATATATTCTTCAACGTTGGCAACGATAATAACATCAACAACAACAACGTCAACAACAACAACAACATCATCAACACATCAACAACAACAACAACAACAACAACATCATCAACAACAACAACATCAACAACAACATCAACATCAACATCAACAACAACATCAACAACAACATCAACAACAACAACAACATCAACGACGACAACGGCGACGTCATCATCCGATTCATAACGTCACAAAACCCTCTGCCGAATACTGTAGCCGACTTCTGGACGATGGTCTGGCAAAATGACGT
>NW_008704659.1:780628-782024 GCF_000326865.2 Helobdella robusta | reverse complement strand
CATCAACAACAACAACGTCAACAACAACAACAACAACAACAACATCATCAACAACAACAACAACATCAACAACATCATCAACAACAACAACATCAACAACAACAACAACATCAACAACAACATCAACAACAACATCAACAACAACATCAACAACAACAACATCATCAACAACAACAACAACATCAACAACCTCATCAACAACAACAACATCAACAACAACAACAACATCAACAACAACATCAACAACAACATCAACAACAACAACAACATCAACGACGACAACGGTGACGTCATCATCCGATTCATAACGTCACAAAACCCTCTGCCGAATACTGTAGCCGACTTCTGGACGATGGTCTGGCAAAATGACGTCACATGCATCGTCATGTTGACTGATAACTTCGAAAATGGAAAAATGAAGTGCTGTCTGTACTGGCCAGATGATGTTCTACTGGTGGAAAATTTGTTAGTTGTGTTTGTTCATTCACTCGTTCGTTTGTTCATTCGTTGGTTAATAAATAAATTAATTAGATAATTAATTAATTAATTCATTTATTTGTCTATTTTTCTGCCTGTCAAGATACCACATCAAATTGAGAGAAAAACACGTCAACGATCACGTCATAATCTCCATTCTACAACTGACCAATCAGCAAACAGGAGAATCCAGATTGACCTTTCACCTTAAATTCTTGGCCTGGCATAGTTTATTGACCTTTGCGAACTTTGATAATTGCGGCGGTGGTTATGATGAAGTTGATGGTGATGATGGTAATAATGGAGTTTGGAGTATTTTAAAAGTGAGTTTCACTCATTTATTCATTTTTTCATAATTTTTTCAATCATTCACCCATTCATTCGTCCATTCATTCATTCATTTATTCCTTTTTTTATTCTTTCATTCCTTCGCTGTTTTACCTTCGATTAATAAAAAATAAAAACATTTAGTTGGTTGCACTGTCCATGAAAGTTCAACTGAAAAAAAGCCACAAAAACAACAACAACACCACCAATACCAACAACAACCACAACACTACCAACAACAACAAAATCAACATCAACAACAACAGCATCAACAACACTACCAACAACAACATCAAAAACACCGCGGCATGTTTCCGGGTCCAGGGAAAAAATTCAGCCCCCCTATTGGTCCACTGTGAGACGGGCATAGGCAGAAGTGGCGTTTTCCTAACAGTCTATATGTGCGCCAGTTACATTCTTATGAATAAGAAGGTTGGTTCATGGATTGAATGATTGGTTGGTTGGTTGGTCGATTGATTAGTTGGATGGTTGGTTTGTTGATTGGCTCCATTCAGTCACTCATTAAATGATTCTACTCATTCTGCTCTTCATTCGTTCGTTCGTTCGTTCGTTCGTTCATTCATGCGTTCGT
>NW_008704659.1:773128-778128 GCF_000326865.2 Helobdella robusta | reverse complement strand
AGATAGTATCATGTAAAATTACTCTTCGGGTAAATTTTAAGGACAATTTAAGTACAATTTAAGCACATTTTAAGTACGATTTACGATTTAAGTGAAAATGTAAGTAAAAATTTGAGTTTAGGTAAAATTAAATATCGGCTTCATGGCCTTCCTGTCTGACTTACTCCTCTGAAATGATAATGAAGATGACGTCAATGATGACGATTTTGATGTCTTTGGCGTTGACGCTGATGAAGTTCTTGATGTCTTTGTTGTTGTTGATGATGGTGTTGTTGTTGATGATGATGAAGTTATTTTTGTAGAATCACTATCAGCCCCCTTCGTTGATTTGTTGTGTTGTGCTCTGTTGTCATGTTGAGCGGATAATGATGATGACGGTAATGATGATGGTGTTGTTGGGTTACTCTCCTCAATGACGACACCAATTCTACTTGATGATGGTGACGATGACGACGATGTTTGCAGCTGTTGTTGTTGAAGTTTGATCCCCAGCAGACTGCAGTACGTTGTGAATCTTTTCAGCTGTGGAGAGACGGAAAATCAAAACTTTTCCTTTATACAGTAATTCAAGTAACCATCAGTGTCAACAATGAACATTAACATTACCTCTACTGCTGCTTCTGCTATAACTACAACAACAAACTGCTACTGCTACAACTGTTGCTGCTACTTCTCCTACTACTGCTGCTGCTGCTACTACTACTACAACTACTACTACTACTACTACTACTACCACCACCCCTAACAACAACTACTACTACTACTACAACTACTACTACCACCACCACTACTACAACAACAACAACTACTACTACTACTACTACAATCACCACCCCTACTACTACTACTAATACTACTACAACTACTACTACTAACTACTACTACTACTACTATTACTACTACTACTACCACTACTACTACTACTACTACCAATAGTGATACATACCATTACCAGTGCTACTAAAATAGTAATTAAAAATAAATGAAAGTGCGTAATAAAGAACATGGAACATCGAGCTAACTTCAAACTCCAGGAACCTTTGTTTCTCTTCGTGGTCGCTGATGACGTTTGTCTTGGAACCTTTAGGTACTTCCGATTGCTTATGTACTGCCAATTCTTCACTGACTGTCGAGAGGACTTGTTGAAATTTTTTCAACTGCTCTGGCTGCGTGGATTTTAATGAAAAAAAAAATACTTTTATAAAAATATCTCTTAAAATAATTACAAAATCAATCAATCAATCAAAAATATGATAAATAAATATATTATAATAAATTCATAAATTATAAATGAATTATTAATAAATTTATTTAAAAAATAAAACAAAATCAAAAATGAAAAATAATTACAAAAATTATAAAAAAAATTAAAATACTGAAAAAAATACCAAAAATTTCCAAAAAAATACCAAAAATACCAAAAAAATACCAAAATAATTACTCACCAGGGAAAGCTTCGTGACGGAACAGGGCATGAGGGGACGCTGGAACTTCTTCTGTGAGCCGACGGCACCCGGAAGTGGCGCCGACGACAGCGTAGCAGCCACCAAATTGATCGTCGTCATCCACGCCTTGCACTCCGAGGCGTCGCTGAGAAAAGATGAAAAATTAATATTAATGAAAAAAATTATGTCACTGAGTTATGTAAATATTATTATTATATTTGATATAGTAATTATTAGAATAATTAATTTTGTTATAATTATTATGCAGCGCTATAATTTATCGTATCATCATCATCATAATAATCATCTCTTACTCCTCAAGACAATCATTAAAAATGGTTACCAACGCAACGACCACAGCGCCAGCCACACTACCACCACAAACTCCCACCATCACACATTACCACCACACGCTACCACCACACTACCACCACACATTACCACCACAAACCACTACACACGCCACTACCACACACCACCACCACACACACAACCACCACAAAAACGACACGCCAAACCTTGTCTGAAAAAGGAACTGAGCCGAATCGCAGGTATAAAGCCTGAAAACGTGCTGCTTTTTGTGGTAGTCGTCAGCTTTCTCGGCGTAAGCATGGTGTAGTCGGACGGCGTTGCTGCTGTGGTGGTGGTCCTGGAGTGAGGAGTGATCCGTGCGTTTCGGGATATGCTCGTCTTTGTAGAGGAAGAGGAATGTGTCGCGGATCGTCGCGTAGTACATCCGCCATCCCCTGCGTCCCATTGAAGCTAAAGTGGGATTAAAAGGATCAACTAATTTAAATAATTTTTTTTTTAATTAGAGCGAGTTTTTAAATCAAAGTTCCGATCAAAAAACGAGTATTTAGATTTATTTTTATGTAATTATTGAAAACTGCAGACTCTCAAGAAACCTTTCAAATACTAATCAGAACCCAGCATAAAACAATAGGTACATTATAGCCAATAGATACACGGAACGCAAAATCGCTCTTTGAAATCGCTCCATGTACAGTATAATCAGATGGATACATGGATACATGAATAGATGATATATGGATAGATAGATGGATGATGCATGGATAGATGGATGGATGATACATGGATGGATGGATGATACATGGATGGATGACACATGGATGGATGATACATGGATGGATGATACATAAATAGATGGATGGATGGCAGAAAAAAAAATGTTATCCCTCCCACCAACTTTTATGTCCGTCTGAGTCCATGCAGCACTTCCTCATGACGTACCCGCGCCTGAACTCCTTCAAAAGTTTCAAGTCTGGAACCTTAACGTCGAAAATTACTTTAAATTTCATCATTTTTTAAACCTCTTTTAATCAATCAAATGTTTGTATTTATTTAGTCTGAAAATTCGTTAATTCATCATAATATTCATCATAATATTCATCATAATATTCATCATAATACTCATCATAATTTATTATAATTTATGAATTATTAGAAACTAGAACGGTCTACAGACGTGCAAAAATGGATTGGCACCAATAGGAGCCGCCGCCGTTGATGACGTCATAACTGATTCGTCCAATAGCAAATGAGAGCCATCTTCACTTTTGAAAAATTTGTTCATAGATAATGAGATATTAAAAAAATATTTTTTATCCAAACTGGAATGAAAAAACTGAAAAAAGCAGATAGGGAAAGAAACATATTCGATTTAGTTTAGCCAAAACCGAAACTACGGGTTAAGTTTAGTTTCACTTTCTAAACTTAAAAATAGCTCATCACATAAATTATAACTTACATGTAACACTCAAATGGGTTTTTACAGACAGACGTGTAGACTTGCTTGAGGAGTTCTCTGGGAAAGTCCATTCCGTCGTTGAGGGATGACAGGTTGTCTATGAACTCCTCTTGCGTCATTTTGCGAGATACCATCTGGTTGATTGATTGATTGATTGATTGATTGATTGATTGATTGATTTATTGATTGATTCACTGAAGTGAAATGATTGAGAGTTGGATGAACTAATAAGTAGACAGACTAAATAATGAATTGATCAATTAATTGATTGGATCATAGGAGGAAGTTTGTTTAACAATTAGTCAATCAGTTGGACAGGTAGTCAGTCAATCAATCAATCAACCATAGAATCATTCAATCAGTTGGTCAATCAATCATTCAGTCAACCAATCAATCAACTAATTAGTGAAACAACCAATAAAAAATCTCAAAACCAATGAATAAAGAGATAAGCTACCTGGCTGCAATGATCTGTGTTTAGTAGCATCATAGCACATATCAGAGTGTGACAAGAATCTAATGAATGATTGAATGAATTAATAAATGAATGCATGAATGAATGAATGAATGAATGAATGAATAAATGAATGAATGAATGTATGAACAAACGAATGAGATCTAAGACAAGAAAAAGTAAGCAAACCACAAATTAAAAACAATTGAAAATCCCAACCGTCAGAGAGAACAAAGTCAGGATTACACTGAAGGAATCTGTGAGAAAAATGGGCCAGTACCCTCTCCCTCTCTTGGGTCTCGCCAACTAGGGTCACCCTGCCCAGAAAAACCCGAAGGGCCTCGTCCAATTTCTGACTTCTGAAGTCAAAATTCTTTAAATATTCCTGACCCACTAAGTTTGAGAAACTGTCTCTACCGTATATGAGGGAAAAATGAAGAAAAATGAATTTAAGTAACAACAAAATAATAGCCAATGTCATTAAATGGAAATGATTTCTTGTCATAAAAAAAGTGAAGTGAACTTTTTTCCAAGATGTTTAGCCACATCTGTCTTGTTGAAACCGTCGAGTTTGTAAAGTCTCTTGGCTAGCCTCTTTGCCGATGGAAAATCAGCATCTTTAGAAGTTGGATTCTTGGAGGAGGAAGTAGTTGGGAAGACGTTGACGTCATTAATGACGCCATCACGGTGATTCTGTTTAATGTCATCGTCGATTTTGTTTCTTAGTTGATGTTGTTGTTTCATTGGCGAGTTTAGTTGGCGTTGCTGTTGAAGTTGTTGTTGTGTGGTGGGTGGAGTTGGTTGTTTTGTTGTTTGTGATGGGCTGTTGTCTGGTGCTACTGTGGAGTAGTTGGTTGGCGACGAGGTGCCTCGAGACGAACAAACGATCACCCCCCTATCACTCAATGTTTCAAAAGTATCCAAATATTGATCATCGTCATCGTCATCATCGTTAGATCTATCTAAGACTTTGTCTTTTGTGTTGTTATTATTATTATTATTGTCTGTCAATAAGACAATACTGGCTGTTTCATTTAGGCTGCTCAATGAAAAATCAACTTTTTTTGAGGAATTAAGAGCATCGATAGAAATGGCCCCAAGATCCTCATAAACGGCCGCCTCAAATTCAAAACTATTCTCAAACTGCAAATAATTATCTTGACTCTTATAGGCCCGATTAGCGTACTGAAAATTAGTGTTTAGTAAATTAGTTGTGGCGGCTATGTCCACCAATGTCTTTTTAACATCCTGCGTGAATGAGTCACAGCTCTTATGCCTGGTGAAATCCTTATTCGAGCTGTCTAGCTCATTCAATTTCGACAACTGAGTTGGA
>NW_008704659.1:762826-768078 GCF_000326865.2 Helobdella robusta | reverse complement strand
GAAGATTGGTCACCGACCTCCCCGATCAAGGGGGGTTTCTGAAACTGGACTTTAAAAATGCCTTCAATGCCTTGAGAAGAGATTCGATGTTGGTGGCTGTCAAACTTTTTTGCCCCAATATCTATAATTTTTGCCATTCTGCCTATGGCGGAGTCTCTTCCCTTGGCTACCACTCTTGGGTTGTAGAATCGTCCGAGGGAGTACAGCAGGGTGATCCCCTTGGTCCTTTGCTGTTCGCACTAACTCTTCATCCACTCTTAGAGAAAGCTTCGTCCAATTTCGTTTGCGCTTATCCGGATGATATCAGCATTGCTTCGGACGGCCCAACTCTGGCCGATAGCTACGAATATTTGAAGCATAACTCCGCTGCAATTGGTTTAGAGTTAAACATTAAAAAATGCAAACTTCACCGCCAAAGTTTATTTCAGGTGCTACATGCGCTGGCTGGAATACCCAAGTTGGTGCATCAGAACTGAGTTTTTTAGGCACACCCTTGGTCGAGGGCGATTATCAAATAAAGTTTTTTGACCAAAAGCTCTCTGAGCTTAAATTCGCCCTGGGTCGTGTTTCCTGTCTTTCGGCCCATGATGCCTTGACTATTATCCGCAATGCCCTCAGTTTGCCCAAATTGATGTACTTTCTGCGTACATCCAAACACATTGACCCTTCTAAATTGGGCAAATTTGACGGAGCCCTGCGCACCGCTCTGTCGTCGATTTGCAATGTTCAAGTGACCGACAGTGGTTGGTCCCAGGCTCAGCTGCCGGTGCGATTTGGTGGACTGGGGTTGCTTAGCGTGGTTCAGCTGGCTCCCGTTGTTTATAATTCTTCTGCCGCTGCCACTCTCGACCTGCAGTCTTCCCTGCTCCACCGATTTTTTCGTTGCCGCGATATTCTTCCCCCAGTGTCCGCCCCGGGGGACCGTACGCACGTCCAAATTTTGAACGAAGAATATAAAAAAATCATTCAAAATTTGTTGTCTTCATGCGGCGACGACTTTTCCACCGCTCGTTTGTTGGCCATGTCCAGCGTTGCCAGCTGTGGGTGATTGAGATCGTGGCCCAACACCTCTGTGGGCACCAGGCTTGACGACGAGTCTGTGAGATTTGCCATTGGCTTCAGACTTGGCTTGGTCATTCAGGATAAATACACATGCCGAAGTGGCGCAGGGGCGGACAAGTTTGGGCACCACGGTTTGGTTTGTCGCCTGGGTGGGGGCCGTCAACTACGCCACTCAGAGCTAAACGAATTTTCTCCAAGGCTTCAATCCCGGTTCTCAAGGAACCATCCGGCATTTCTGCGCATGATGGTAGGCGCCCGGACGGATGCACACTAATACCTTGGAGAGCCGGCAGATGTTTGGCGTGGGATGTTACGGTCCCTGGCACCCTCGCCGAACGATATGTAAACCTGTCAAGTAAAGAATGCGGTTTGGCCGCGGTCAGGGCAGCGGACGAAAAAATGAAAAAATATGGGAACGCCCTCCCCTCGATGGAATTCTTGCCAATATCTATCGAGGTTCTCGGCCCGATGGACCCTAAACACCCTTAAATTTCTTAAGGCAATATGTAAAATGATCAGCGTCAGATCAGGCGACAGCAGGGAACTGTTTTTCGCAACTAACCACATTTCGTGCTTGTTGCAGCGGTTCCTGCGTGTCTGTGTGCTTGAAAATATCCAACTGAATGCCAACATGTGCAATTAACGACAAATCAAAGTGTTAATCCATTTGTTACTTGATGTTTGACGGTTCAGTGTCACTCATCATGTTTTGGTTTTAACATACATAGATACATACACACATACATACATACATACATACATACATACATACATACATACATACATACATACATACATACATACATACATACATACATACATACATACATACATACATACATACATACATACATACATACATACATACATACATACATACATACATACGTATTGGTCTCCGCACAGGTTGGCAGATTTAGATTTTATGTTATAAATTCGAATAAATTCGTATTTAAAATTATATATCCACATTTATTTTAATTTTAATTAATTTTAATTAAATGTTCGTATTTAATCTTAAGTTATATATCCGGTTTTAATTTTAAGTTATATAGTTATATTTAAGTAATATAATTTAAGCGGCACACAGGTGCTTGGTTTTAAAGTTGTCTTTCTACAATTTTTTATGTTATAAGCCTTATGTACAGTTTACAATAATAATAATTACAATAATTTTATGTTATAAGCCTTATGTACAGTTTACAATAATAATAACAGTTTGCGTTGCTGGTTTCTTAATGTTGAGTCAAGGACATGTACCAAGTACGACTTCCCTCACTCTGTGCCATGTGTGTTATAAACATTTTAAAGTGAGGCAGGATGGTACTCTCGTTAGACATGGCGGAAAAGTGAAAGGCTCAGAATGTCCGGGATCTTTGAAGCACCCACCTTCGAGCAGAAAACGAAGGTCGCTCAATGTCGTCAACGCCAACATCTCAAAGACGAGTGAAGACTCGAGGGTCCTTGATACCGCTGTCGATATGAAGAGTAAATCGTCACTGGCTGAAAAATTTTTTTAAAAATCATCTGGCTGTCGGTTAGTTGACCATGTGCCCAAGCAATCACGTGGTAAGTTTGGCCGGATGTTGAAGGATATTTTGAAAAACATCTGTGATAACCCATCAAATGCCATTCTCTGGTTCAGGTTGCTATTCATTCCCCGCTTGATTCTCCGAAAGGATCTTCGAGGTGGAGGAAAAAAAAACATCAGCGCAAAAATTAATAGCAGATGAGATGCTTTTGGAGAGGGCTCATTGGAAGAGTTGATGAAATCTGTCGAACCAATTGTAAAGGGGCAAGATGAAAGGGTTCGTAAACCAAAGCTTAGTTCTTTAGTCAAATGCAAAATAGAACAGGGAAACGTGAGAAATGCTATGAGGATTTTAGCATCGACGGATACGATGGCTCCGGATTCAACAGACACTATCAACTCCCTAAAGGACAAACATCCTCCCGCTCCGTTAGACAGAAAACCAAGTCCCAACAAAAAATCGACAAGCGTTACAGTTAATCCCCAACAAATTATGTTGTGCTTGAGGCAGTTTCTAAAAGGAACCTCAGGAGGTAGAGATGGCCTAACCCCACAGCATTTAAGGGATTTAACGCATGATAAAATAGAAACAGCAGAACTTATCAGTGCCATGACCGGTTTTATCAATCTGCTGTTGAGTGGCGTTTGTCCACCCGAGGTAGTTCCATACTTGTTTGGCGGGAGATTGGTGGCCTTGTCAAAGAAGGATGGTGGTGTCAGATCTATTGCCATTGGATGTGTATGGAGACGCTGGGCTGCAAAATGTGCGCTATTGGTCATCAAGGACAGGGTGGGTCCAATTCTCCAGCCTCAGCAGGTCGGTGTCGGGATTAGCGGTGGAGCAGAAGAAGCGATACACGCTGTCAGGCTATTCGTCAATAATATGAAGGAAGATGAAGGCTTTCTAAAACTTGATTTTTCAAATGCTTTCAATTCGATTCGTCGTGACCATATGCTTCAATGCGTCAAATCTCGGCTCCCAGAAATTTTCAATTTTTGCTGGTTGGCGTACGATGCTGATTCATTCCTGTCACTTGGTAACAGCATCATTTTTTCATCAGAAGGTGTGCAACAAGGGGATCCTTTGGGACCGTTGCTCTTTTCGCTGTCGATCGACCTACTGGTAAAGGCATTTCGATCTAAATTTGTTGTCTCATACTTGGACGATATTGCGTTGGGGGGATGTGTAAAGGACCTAATGGATGATGTGGAATTGATCAACAGTAATGGTCGGGAATATGGTCTCAAGTTGAATTTAAAAAAATGCGAAATCACTACAAATTCAACAGCTTTATCTCTCGCCCAATCAAATATTAAAAGAATTGAAATGAATGACCTAGAATTTTTGGGTTCGATAGTTTGTAGAGGAAAAAGCCATGATAATTTTTGGGCTAAAAAGCTGGAGGATTTTAAACATATTATGTCAATGATGACGGAGATTGGCAAGCATGACGCCCTTGTCCTGTTGACGCAGGCAGCATTCATTCCAAGGCTGTCATACTTTTTACGTACATCTCCTGGCCCGTCTCAACAAAAGTCAGATGAATTCAACAACGAACTACGCATGGGTTTTCAGAAGATATTTAATGTGTTTTTTGATGATAAAGGTTGGAAGCAGGCTATATTGCCGGTAAATATGGGTGGACTGGGTTTGGGTGTCGTGGCCGAGTTGGCACCGTCAGCATTTTTGTCATCGGCCGCGGCCACGGCAGCCCTCCAGGATAAAATCTTACCAATGGATGTAGCATACCAGGATGATTTGAGACTTGAAACATTTCGGCGTTGGTGCACGGTTTACGGAGATATAATGGACATAAATGTGTGTTCGCAGAAGAAATGGAATGAACCATCTTTGAATGTTTCAAAATCGAAACTGGAGGAATTAAATGACTCTCCCTCAGATAAGGCCAGGTTGATGGCCGTCAGAAGTGAATTGGGGTCTGCTTGGCTAAGGGCCATTCCCAGTACAGCTTGTGGTACAAGGCTCAACAATGGTTCTATTAGAGTGAGTTTATGCTTAAGACTTGGGTTGCCGGTGGTGTCAGGTTACAGATGCTTGTGTGGGGCGGATGTTTCTCAGTTGGGTCACCATGGTTTATCGTGTAGGCTTGGTTCAGGAAGACAAGCAAGACACTCTGCCATGAATGATTATATATGCAAATTATTCCAGAAAGCAGATATACCCGCCGTTAAGGAACCAGCAGGCCTACTATCTGAAAGCAACTTCAGGCCAGATGGTTACACCCTGGTACCGTGGTCCCAAGGTTGTTGTTTATCATGAGATGTGACGTTCCCTCACACGTTAGCCGAAAGGTACATCAATTACACGGCTATGGAGCAAGGTTCCGCCGCGGTGAAGGCTGCTGATTTCAAAAATACTAAGTATAAAGATTTAAATGACAATACGAGAGTTTTTGTTCCGATCTGTGTGGAGACATTTGGCCCAGTGAATAAACAGACACAATTATTTTTTGATAACATTGCTACTAAAATAGTTGAAAAATCTGGTGATCCCAATGATAAAATTTATATAAAGCAAAATATATCGTTGTTGTTACAAAAGTTTANATTCATTTTGTATTTTAGAGAACATTGCTAAGTGCCCTTCTGTGCGAGACCCTGTACACTAATATTATCTGTTGAGCAGGGGCGAAATGAT
>NW_008704659.1:754639-762776 GCF_000326865.2 Helobdella robusta | reverse complement strand
TTCTCTGGTTCAGGTTGCTATTCATTCCCCGCTTGATTCTCCGAAAGGATCTTCGAGGTGGAGGAAAAAAAAACATCAGCGCAAAAATTAATAGCAGATGAGATGCTTTTGGAGAGGGCTCATTGGAAGAGTTGATGAAATCTGTCGAACCAATTGTAAAGGGGCAAGATGAAAGGGTTCGTAAACCAAAGCTTAGTTCTTTAGTCAAATGCAAAATAGAACAGGGAAACGTGAGAAATGCTATGAGGATTTTAGCATCGACGGATACGATGGCTCCGGATTCAACAGACACTATCAACTCCCTAAAGGACAAACATCCTCCCGCTCCGTTAGACAGAAAACCAAGTCCCAACAAAAAATCGACAAGCGTTACAGTTAATCCCCAACAAATTATGTTGTGCTTGAGGCAGTTTCTAAAAGGAACCTCAGGAGGTAGAGATGGCCTAACCCCACAGCATTTAAGGGATTTAACGCATGATAAAATAGAAACAGCAGAACTTATCAGTGCCATGACCGGTTTTATCAATCTGCTGTTGAGTGGCGTTTGTCCACCCGAGGTAGTTCCATACTTGTTTGGCGGGAGATTGGTGGCCTTGTCAAAGAAGGATGGTGGTGTCAGATCTATTGCCATTGGATGTGTATGGAGACGCTGGGCTGCAAAATGTGCGCTATTGGTCATCAAGGACAGGGTGGGTCCAATTCTCCAGCCTCAGCAGGTCGGTGTCGGGATTAGCGGTGGAGCAGAAGAAGCGATACACGCTGTCAGGCTATTCGTCAATAATATGAAGGAAGATGAAGGCTTTCTAAAACTTGATTTTTCAAATGCTTTCAATTCGATTCGTCGTGACCATATGCTTCAATGCGTCAAATCTCGGCTCCCAGAAATTTTCAATTTTTGCTGGTTGGCGTACGATGCTGATTCATTCCTGTCACTTGGTAACAGCATCATTTTTTCATCAGAAGGTGTGCAACAAGGGGATCCTTTGGGACCGTTGCTCTTTTCGCTGTCGATCGACCTACTGGTAAAGGCATTTCGATCTAAATTTGTTGTCTCATACTTGGACGATATTGCGTTGGGGGGATGTGTAAAGGACCTAATGGATGATGTGGAATTGATCAACAGTAATGGTCGGGAATATGGTCTCAAGTTGAATTTAAAAAAATGCGAAATCACTACAAATTCAACAGCTTTATCTCTCGCCCAATCAAATATTAAAAGAATTGAAATGAATGACCTAGAATTTTTGGGTTCGATAGTTTGTAGAGGAAAAAGCCATGATAATTTTTGGGCTAAAAAGCTGGAGGATTTTAAACATATTATGTCAATGATGACGGAGATTGGCAAGCATGACGCCCTTGTCCTGTTGACGCAGGCAGCATTCATTCCAAGGCTGTCATACTTTTTACGTACATCTCCTGGCCCGTCTCAACAAAAGTCAGATGAATTCAACAACGAACTACGCATGGGTTTTCAGAAGATATTTAATGTGTTTTTTGATGATAAAGGTTGGAAGCAGGCTATATTGCCGGTAAATATGGGTGGACTGGGTTTGGGTGTCGTGGCCGAGTTGGCACCGTCAGCATTTTTGTCATCGGCCGCGGCCACGGCAGCCCTCCAGGATAAAATCTTACCAATGGATGTAGCATACCAGGATGATTTGAGACTTGAAACATTTCGGCGTTGGTGCACGGTTTACGGAGATATAATGGACATAAATGTGTGTTCGCAGAAGAAATGGAATGAACCATCTTTGAATGTTTCAAAATCGAAACTGGAGGAATTAAATGACTCTCCCTCAGATAAGGCCAGGTTGATGGCCGTCAGAAGTGAATTGGGGTCTGCTTGGCTAAGGGCCATTCCCAGTACAGCTTGTGGTACAAGGCTCAACAATGGTTCTATTAGAGTGAGTTTATGCTTAAGACTTGGGTTGCCGGTGGTGTCAGGTTACAGATGCTTGTGTGGGGCGGATGTTTCTCAGTTGGGTCACCATGGTTTATCGTGTAGGCTTGGTTCAGGAAGACAAGCAAGACACTCTGCCATGAATGATTATATATGCAAATTATTCCAGAAAGCAGATATACCCGCCGTTAAGGAACCAGCAGGCCTACTATCTGAAAGCAACTTCAGGCCAGATGGTTACACCCTGGTACCGTGGTCCCAAGGTTGTTGTTTATCATGAGATGTGACGTTCCCTCACACGTTAGCCGAAAGGTACATCAATTACACGGCTATGGAGCAAGGTTCCGCCGCGGTGAAGGCTGCTGATTTCAAAAATACTAAGTATAAAGATTTAAATGACAATACGAGAGTTTTTGTTCCGATCTGTGTGGAGACATTTGGCCCAGTGAATAAACAGACACAATTATTTTTTGATAACATTGCTACTAAAATAGTTGAAAAATCTGGTGATCCCAATGATAAAATTTATATAAAGCAAAATATATCGTTGTTGTTACAAAAGTTTAATTCATTTTGTATTTTAGAGAACATTGCTAAGTGCCCTTCTGTGCGAGACCCTGTACACTAATATTATCTGTTGAGCAGGGGCGAAATGATAGTTTTTATGGCTATTGTTTTTAACCAAGGGCTCGCACATACATACATACATACATACATACATACATACATACATACATACATACATACATACATACATACATACATACATACATACATACATACATACATACATACATACATACATACATACATACATACATACATACATACATACATACATACATACATACATACATACATACATACATACATACAAACATACATACATACATACATACATACATACATAAATACATACATACATACATACATGCATACATACATAAATTCCTACACGCATCTATTTTTGGTCGACTTCACGAATAATTTTGAATTTTTAAAAACGACGACGATGATGAAGATGATGATGAGAAAAAAGATGATGACGATGATAATGATGGCAACAATGGCGATGATGATGAGGATGATGATGATGGCAGATAAAATAGAGTTCTTCCAATTAAAAGGCTAATGAACTTCATGTTTGTTTGTTCGTCTGTTGGTTCGTTCGTCTGTTGGTTCGTTTAATTCGTTTTGTTCATTTTTTTTGGATAATTGGATAAATGGATGGATAGATATACATATATGGATAGATAGATGGATGGATGGATGGATAGATATATGGATGGATGGATGAATGGATGGATGAACGGATTAGTAACCAAATGGATGAACAAATAGAAGAATGAATAGATTGATTGGTTGATTGATGGATGGATAAAATATTTTTGAAAATATATTACTTCCGGTTATTATCTGACACGGACAACTATTTGTTCTTCATTTTGTGTTTCGCTGTAAGTATGTGTGGGTCTATATATATATATATATATTTATTTAATGATACTTTACTGAATAAAAGATTATTTGAATTGAATTGAAAATATATATATAAGTTAATTTTTACAACGTCAAAGTTAATCTTGACAAAGTCAATATTTCCCTATATATACAACAAGGAGCACTGACGATGATTCATTCGGAATCGAAATATGGCCTTATTTGCAGCATGAATTCGAAAAATAAGTTTATTTTGAATTTTAATAAACTAAACGTTCACCAAAAAACTTTAGTGAGAAAAATCGAAAAAACGAACTACAAACATATTAACGCCAAACATTCGGTAGAATTTATAGAATATTGTATATATATATATATATATATATATATATATATATATATATATATATGTATGTATATATATTATTTATTATAATGTTTCAATTAAAAAATTTGATCGACAAACCGACTCATGAACATGGAGGTATTCTTGATCTGATTATTTGTTCTCAAGATTTTCAGATTTCAGATATTAAGATTTTTCCCAGTGGGACTTTTTCAGACCATAGTTTAATTCAGGTTAACATACCATCAACTCATAAGCGTCCTAAAATAATCAAGAAACAAGTTAGATCCTGGAAATACCCAAATGAAAGCAATCTCATTAAATATATACAGACTTCTCCATTATCAAGGTCTTGCCAAAGCAATAATATTAATATTGAGTTTGATATGATGAGTTCTGAACTCAAGAAATTGGCTGATGCAGTTGCTCCACTTCGTTTTGTAGAAGTCAGATGTGATGTTAATGCTCCATGGTATGATGGTGAATGTAAATCTTTCAAAAGACTTTGTCGAAAGAAAGAAAGGAATTACAGAAAATATCAGACAGAGAAATGTAAAAATGAGTGGATAGCAGCTCTGAAAAATAAATCTAGGCTTTTTTCACAAAAAAGAAACAGTTATTGGAAAAGACTTGTAGCAGACAATAGTGGATCTTTTAAAAATCTATGGAATGTTATTAATAAAGTCCTTTGTAATCAGGTCACTGGTCAGTCATTGAGTGAAATTGTTGGTTTAGATTCGTCTCAATTCTTAAAGTTTTTTAATGATAAAGTAAATAAAATTGTACTCAGTTTGCCATCAAAAACATGTATGATAGATGTCTTTCCGACCCATATTTTAAAGAAATATATTGATTTATTCATCGTTTTTTTTACCAGCATCTTAAATCTGAGTCTGAGCAGTGGCACATTTCCTAATGGTTGTAAGCATGCTATGGTTTATCCAGTATTAAAAAAAGTGAATATGGATCGAAATGATTTGTCTAGTTATAGACCAATTTCCAACATCTGTTTTATTTCCAAGATATTTGAAAGAGTGGTTGCCAAACAGCTCTTGAATCATTTGAATGTAAACAACCTGCTACCAGTTCACCAGTCTGGATATCGCCGCTATCATTCAACGGAAACTGCACTGCTTTATGTGTTTTCTGAGTTGTTTGCTGCTTTGGACAAACAACATGTGGCTCTAGTAGCGTTTTTAGATATGAGTGCGGCATTTGATTGTGTAGACCATCAGATTCTCTTGGAAAAATTGGTTCATGATTATGGTATTTTCGGTACTGTTATCAAGTGGTTCAGATCATATCTGTTTGACAGAAAGCAACAAGTAGTCTTCAATAATGTGTTATCTAATGAAACGGTTTTGACATCAGGAGTGCCACAAGGTTCAGTGTTTGGGCCTATTCTTTTTATCATGTATACCGCCGAAGTTTTAAAGTAATTGGTAATTTCGGTTTTAAATATCATGCCTATGCTGATGATATTCAGATTATAGTTAGTAATAAGCCAGAATTACTGCAATCTGAAATCAACAAACTTGTAACCTGCCTAAATAACATAGATAATTGGATGTCAAACAATGGTCTTAGATTAAATCAGCAGAAGTCAAAATTTGTTCCAATAGGTACATGGCAGCAGCTGATGAAACTTAATATCGATTCAGTGAAAATAGGAGATGTTAAAATAGAATTTAGTGACAAAGCAACTAATCTGGGTTTTATTCTTGATTCTAGATTATCGATGCATGATCATATAAAGATGATAACAAATTCATGCTCCGGATAGATTCGAGAACTCTATAAACTCCGTAAGTCATTAGATAAATCTGCTATTCATACCTTGGTGCATGCATTGGTTCATTCACGATTGGACTATTGCAATGGTCCTGTTTTACGGTTTGCCAGATAGGTCTATTTCTGCAATTCAATCTATTCAGAATAGAGCAGCCAAATTGATTGTTGGAGGTCTCAAATTTAACCATGTTACTCCAATTCTTAAGAGCCTTCATTGGCTTACTATAAAGAAAAGAATTAAATATAAAATATGTATTTTAATGTATAAAACTGTGCATGGCTTGTTACCAAGTTATTTGATAGATAAAATAAAAGAAAAGTCTATAATGATGAGTGGTATGAACCTTAGATCAGATGATGGCATTTTGCTGGTTGTACCCGATGTCAATCTGCAGATAGCATCAAGAGATTTTGCAGTATCTGGACTAATGGTTTGGAACAGCTTACCGAGATCTTTTAGAACTAAAGATTTGAAACTTGATGATTTTAAAAAGAAACTTAAAACTTACTTATTTTCGCTTTGATTTTGTTGTTAAGTGAATAATTATTTGTTTGTTACTACCGCCATTGACTACTTTTTTCTTTTTTGACTTTGTTTGATTATAGATAGCGCTTTTGAGAACTTTTTGATTTTAATTAGCGCTTATAAATGTTTCATTAATAATAATAATAATAATAATATATGTATATGTATACTTTTTTAGTATTTTAATGACATTTTTTATACATTTGCTGATAAAAGTTGATTCAAATTTATAAAAGATGAAACAAAATATTATTGCAGTTAAAATGTTTAAATCAAATAAAAATGGCCATCATTTGCTTTTGTGTTTTAACATGTTTTCATCTGCTGTGTGGAATTTGTTTGTTCATTAGTTAATTAATTATTTCATTCATTCTATCATTCATTCATCCATTTATTTATTCATTCATTTATTCATTCATTCATTCATTCATTCGTCATATTAAGATTGATCGGTCTATTGAAAATTAATCTGCTTTTTCAAATTTTTTTTTATTATTTTATAAAAGTAATTAATGATGATGATGATGACGATGAGGACGATGATGACGTTGATGACGATGATGATGATAATGAGTTAAATGGCTTCACGTTTTATGGTATGGCTTAATTTTGAGAAAAATGTTTTGGCTTTTTTAATTTATTTTATTATTATTATTTCTATTATTATTATTATTATTATTATTTATTATTATTTATTATTATTATTGTTTATTTCTAATTATTTCTTTGTTGTATTTTATTGTTTTTTTTATTTTTTGAATAAACTTCTGATAGAAAGTTTAACTTTTGAAAACGTTAATCCTAAATCTAAGCTTGAGTGATTTGAAATTTAAATTTTTTTATTCAATGTTGATGTTGTTGTTGATGCTGTTGTTGTTGTGTTGTTGTTGATGTTGTTGTTGTTGTTGCTGCTGATGATGTTGTTGATGTTGTTGTTGATGTTGTTGTTGTTGTTGTTGATGTTGTAGTTGATGTTGTTGTAGTTGATGTTGTTGTTGTGTATTGATGACGTTGCAATTGACGTCATCAATGAAATCTCGATTTGCATGGCAAGTTGCATCATTGTACACGTCATATTACTCTGCTGTTGTTTAAGATGTTTTTGGTTTTGTTGGCGTCATTTCAGTTGAACTTTTATTTTCTTCCAACACCTAACTGTCTATAAATTAGTTCTCATCTAAAAAAAATTACAATTAAAGTTCGTACCATTAACATTGCTACATACACATCAAACGACACCACACCACACACACCACATCACACACAACACACACCACACACACTACACACACCACATCACACACACCACATGCATAATAGTTTTTTAGTACGGCGTGGACGGCATTTGAACCAGGTTAACGCGTAACAGCAACGTCACAAGTCATGGCAACCTTACCGTCTTAGCTAATTTTTCAACATGGTCATTTCAATGATTGCCTTGTTTTGTTAGCGTTGTTGAATTTTCATTGGAGACTTGTTGCTGATGCTTATTTTGAACCATTCATTGCGTCATTCATTGCGTCATTCATTGCGTCATACATGACGCGAACACATTTATTCAGCTGATGTTGATGTGTACTTTCAGTCAGTGTTAATAGCTCTGTTTATGCATTTGCTGCAACTGGCATGGAGGAAAATTACTAGTGTGTGCGTATGTGTGTGCGTGTGTGTGTATGTATGTATGTGTGTGTGTGCTTGTTTGTGTGTACGAATAAATGTGTTTGTGTGTGTGTCAGTTTGTTGTTGTTGATATTTTTCTAAACAATCGAATGGACGATTGTCTTGTTGTTTATGTCGGCGTTAATGCTTTACATACGTGATTGCTTTTCATATGTTGTTGAATTTGGCTGCTGATGTTGTTGTTGTTGTTCTTATTGTTAATGTTGTTGTTGTTGACGTTGTTGTTGTTCTTATCGTTTGTTGGTAATTTGACTGTTGATGTTGTTGTTGTTCTTATTGTTAATGTTGTTGTTGTTGTTGTTAATGTTGTTGTTGTTGTTATTGTTGTTATTGTTTGTTGGTAATTTGACTGTTGATGTTGTTTGTTGTTCTTATTGTTAATGTTGTTGTTGATGTTTTTATTGTTGATGATGTTGTTGTTGTTGTTTACGTATTAATGTTTTTTGACAACAAC
>NW_008704659.1:744456-753996 GCF_000326865.2 Helobdella robusta | reverse complement strand
AGTTTTTTTTAATCTTTCGATAGTTGTTATTAGTATTTATTTATTTATTTAATTATTATTTATTATTGTTATTAATATTTATTATTATTATTATTATTTTACTTGTGTGACTTTTCTTGAAAAATTTTTTTTCCTGTGTTTTTATTTTAAATAAAGTTTTTGGTTAGGCATAAATAGACAATTTCTAGATTTCTGAAACAATTGTTTGCTTGTTTGTGTTGTGTGTGTGTGGGTGTTTGTTTGATTTTGTATGTTTGGGCTTGTGTGTGTTTTTTTGGGTTTGTTTGTATGTGTAGATGTGTGTTTTTGGGATTGTTTGCTTGTGTGTGTGCGTGTGAGAGTTGTGTGTGTTTCTATAAGTGCGCATTAAAAGACTTTTTGATCCTCAGTTTAATGATTAAATTAACAATATTACGTTGACCATCCACTAAAAATTAATTTAAATATTGTTCGTATGTAAAAATGTAACAAATTCGATCTCTTAGAATTCAATGAAGAAAACAAATTTCTTTTTTTTCACGCCAAAATTATTCCGAAAGATTTTAACGTCTGAAATTTTCAACTATAAAACCTGGCGCTTACTTGAGTGCCAATTAATATAATGGCTGCCACACACATACACACACACAAACACACACAACACACACGTACACAGACACACACACACACGTACACACACACACAAACACGTCATCATCCCAAAATTTAGAATCGGCTTAAGGCGTGTTGGTAATGGATATAATGTTGTTTCAAGTTTTTCAATTTTTCTTCTGTTTTTCTTATGAAAAAAAAGAAAATTTTATTAAAATATAAAAATAATAAATAAGAATAATAAATAAAATAAAAATGACAGAATGAATGAATGAATGAATGAACGAACGATCGAACGAACGAATGAATGATTGATTAAATATAGTTTAATTTCCTTAAATGAATGAATGATTGATTAAATATAGTTTAATTTCCTTAAATTTTTAACATCACTGAAGTTTTAGAGTGCGTGCGTGTGTGTGTGTGTGTGTGTGTGTGTGTGTGTGTGTGTGTGTGCGTGGTTCAACTCTGACCCATTCAGCTTACTTTAAATAAATCAGGAAACGTTTCGAAATCAATACTCTGTGTCGTTACGTCCATGAGTTTTCGCTGATGTATTTGTTTGTATTCATGTGCGTGTGTGTGTTTGTTTGTGTATGTGTTTGTTTGTTTGATGTGTGTGTGTGTGTGTGTGTACGCGTGTAACAGATACGACATCACATACAAACAAGCATACACCAGTCATCCACAAAAACGTACAACTTAAACATAAGCACTAAAATAAAAATATTCACACAGATAAACATACAAAGTTAAACACACTAATGAACAAACATACGAGGTTAAACATACAAACGAACATACTAAACATACAATGTTAAAAATACTAACAAACATACTAAACATGCAATGTTAAACATACAAACAAACATACTAAACATGCAGTGTTAATTATACAAACAAACATACTACGCATACAATGTTAAATACACAAAGTTACAAAAAAAGTTACAAAAAGTTTCTTTTGATTCCTAATAATAATAATTTAAATAAATTCAAAAGCCTTAAAATAACTTGTAATAAACTAAATAAATCTTTAAAAAAAATTATTATCATCATCTTTTTGAAAAATATAGAGGAGATAGCAAAAAAACGTGGACTGCTCTGAACGAGTTAAAAAACGGAAAAGACATAAAACCCGATAGTATACAAAAATTAACAAATGAAGAAATTGAAATACCTGACCCAGCAAATGCTTTAAATAACTATTTTGTTGAATTAGCACCAAATTAACTGAAGCTCATTCCACGGAATTCTCACTGGAAGAATTACTTCAAGACATTTGTTTCCAACTCGTTTTTTTGTAGATACGCAACGGCTGATGAGATCATTGCAACAACAAAATCTTTGAAACAAAAAACATCAAGTGGCTACGATGACATACCAACAAAAATTGTCGTCTCTACGATTCATTCTACTGTGTTTGTTCTAGAATATTTGATAAATCTATATATTGAATAGGGCAAATTTCCAAGCTGCCTCAAAATCGCCAAGGTAATTCCTATTGAAAAAATTAAAGGAAAAACAGATTTATCAAATTTTCGCCCTATGTCACTCTTGCCAGCATTTTCAAAAATACTTGAAAAACTAATGCACCGACGAATGACTAGTTTTTTTGCAAAAAAATAATATTTTGTCAAATTCCCAATTTGGTTTCAGAGAGAAATTTTCCACAGAATTAGCAATCGTAGAACTAGTTCGCAAGATTGGCATCAATACTGAATGTAAGAGATTTGTCATTGGAACGTGCTTAGATCTGTCGAAAGCATTTGATTGCATCAACCACGACATCATGCTCAACAAGTTGGAAAAGTACGGTTTTAGAAATACATCACTGCATTGGTTTCGTAGCTACTTAACAGAAAAAAAACAGTTTGTCTATGTGAACGATGAAATTTCCAGTCTGCTCGGAAACAACAACGGTGTGCCTCAAGGAAGCATCCTAGGTCCTTTGTTATTTATATTGTACATAAACGATCTTCCAGCTGCATCAGCGTTTTTTGACTACGTAATTTATGCTGATGACACGAATGTTTTTAGCAGCGGCATATCAATGAAAGAACTTACTGAGGAAACAAACAGAGAGTTAAAAAACATAATCTCTTGGTTCGAAGCCAATAAACTTTCAATTAACAGTTCAAAAAGCCAAATGATGGTTTTTGGACCCGTACAATATCTAAATTACAAGGAGCCGTATAAAATCATCCTAGGTAACAACACAATTGTTGAAACAAAGTGTTTAAAACTTCTAGGCATGCTGCTCGATCAGAAACTCTCCTTCAAACATCACATAAAACAAGTATCATCCAAACTTTCAAAGTCAATAGGAATGATAAACAGAGTAAAATCATTTTTGCCAAAAAACTGTTTGAATCTTCTGTATAATTCCCTGTGCATTCCGTTAATAAACTACTGCAACATTGTATGGGCTTCATCGTACCACACATCAACCTTACCAATAGAAATATTAATCAAAAGAGCAGTTAGATTGATAACGAGATCCAAACGATTTGAACACAGCCAACCATTGTTCAACAGCACGCGAAACTTGAATTTCTCGAAACTCAGCATTTACTTTCTGATGATTTTTGTTTATAAACAGTTAACCAATCGATTACCTGATTTATTTAACAGTTATTTCAAGATGAAACAACAATGTCGGCAACAAAATAATCTTGTCTCTAACAAATCGAAAACGAATATTTTGTTCTCTCACGTGTAGGTTAAACATACAAACGAACATACTAAACATACGATGTTAAAAATACTAACAAACATACTAAACATGCAATGTTAAACATACAAACAAACATACTAAACATGCAGTGTTAATTATACAAACAAACATACTACGCATACAATGTTAAATACACAAACATACCAAACATACATTGTTAAGCATACAAACAAAATAATAAACATACAATGCTAGACATAAACTTTTGTCACATACATACAATAAAAAAAGCAATTAATTTCTTAGGCATTGGACTGGCATTAAAACAACCGCCTAAAAATACAAAATTCAATAGAGAAATGGACAGAGAGAGAGGAGATAGAGAGAGAGGAGATAGAGAGAGAGAGAGAGAGAGAGAGATGGAGAGAGAGAGTAAGAGAGAGAAAAAAGAACAAGAAAATAAAAAAAATGAAATGTAAGATTCAGAAGCGTGCTTTGCTCAGCCGGATACTGCCTGATGTTTGCAATTTAGCAGTCTCACGTCCGAAAATATTAAATTAAGATTAATACCCCGAGGCGTTGAAATGAAAAAAAATTTATTCCAAGCTAACGCAGCTAACATACACTCTTATACACACGCCACACTCACACAAACACACACATACACCTACACACACCACAAATACTCTTATATATACACCCAACAAACACATCATACACTCTAATATAAAAACACACACTAGACCACACATATTAAACATTTTCTCTTATAAACACAGCATACGCTCAGTATGTCCTACTCAAAAATGTTAACATACTAGCATTCACTTTTGAAAACCTTTCACACAACACACACACGCCACACACACACACAATACAACACACCACACTCACAAACACACAGACAGACACATAGACACTAAACAATTTAATTCGTTATTTTCCTCTTGCTTCTCTACCCTATTCGAGATTATTTCCGTGATAACATCAGGTAGCTGGATTAATAAATCAACATGATGTATGCGCACCATGCATGTTTACGTAAGATAATGTTAATAAAAATCTAAGAAGCAATTATGTGAATCAAAGGTCAGAATTACGGGTCTAAAAACTCCGGAACAGCAAAATTCTATAGTGGGGTCCCAAAATTATTTAGCAGAGGTTTCGTATTGACTTTTATTATTAGTTTTTTCGCGGTGAATTGACAATAATTGGTCCCTAAAACGAAATATCTGTGATTTTTTTAGTTTGTTGCACATTTTTTGAAAATTTTTCATTAGCAGCAAAAAATATCAAAAGGTTAAATTAACCGGTTGTTAAGGCTTTAGGTTAGCAGCCTTTAGTCCAGCCATGTGTGGGCCATATAAGAGGGGGTCATTGGTGGGATAGGCCCCTTAAACAGAGGAATTTCTGCACCCACAATATATTTTTTACAGGTTCCAGCATGAATGTAGTTGATTTCTATGCAACTTCTTAAAAACATGAAATGTGTTATAAATCGTAAGGAAAAGTTTTAAATATTGAAATATAGGTGGAAAAAAAGGTGATTTTATTAATATCATAAAAGAGAGAGAGAGAGAGAGAGAGAAATTGGGTGAGAGAGAGAGAAAGAAAGAAAGACAGCCAGAGAGGAAAAAGAGGAAAAGAGAGTGAGAAATTGAGAGAGAGAAAGAAAGAGTTAGAGATTGAGAAAGAAAGAGAAAAATAGAGAAAGAAGAGAAAGAGATAAAAAATTTATCGTGTGAGGAATGGATTATTATTATTGTGCAATCAATTTTGCCTGTGACTTACTATGCTTTTTATATGTGTCTGTATATATGTGTGCATGTATGTATGTATGTATGTATGTATGTATGAACCCGTTTTGATGAACAAGCCATGGTTAGGCATGCAATCGTTTCCGAGTTCAACTTTTATCTATGTCCTTGGTCTCGCACAGTCAGGTATCTAGCAGCTCCATCCAGAAACACGATTAGCCGAATCTGGGAGTGTTGAGTAATCGAAAGAGTTTTTTTTCAACTTCAAAATTTCAGATCAGCTGTCGTAACGAAAGCCGATGTATGCATGTATGTATGGATGTATAAATGTATGTATGTGTGAGTGTATGTGTTGGTGAGTATGTATGTATGTTTGTATGTGTGGGTGTATGTGTTGGTGTGTATGTATGTGTGTTTGTATGTATGTAGAAACTCGAGCATAACGAGCGTTCAGCGAGAGTCTTCAGAGGAAGAGTTTCCGTCAACGAGTGTTTCGGCCCTTTAACTTCCTGACACTCTCGAGAAACAGGGCCATATCCAGAGATCAGTTGGATGTCTCTTACTGAACAAACAGTTTGTCTCGCTTTGAAATCATCTCTTTTTATAATGTAAAATTGTGTAAGTGTGCCAGACAGTTCACAAGTAACACGATTAGCCATATCTGGGATTGTTGAGTAATCGAAAGAATTTTTTTTCAACTTCAAAATTTCAGAAACAGCTGTCGTAACGAAAGCCGATTATACTCAAGAACTTTAAACAACACAACTTTTTTTGATACAAAAAATGCACACACTATACCCACAGTCGCACACAAACAAACACACACACTCACACACACACACACACACTCTCTCACATACAAACACACGTAAGACACTTAATTAGGAGCTACATTAATAGAATAAAACACGCTTCAAATGGCCAGCTTTTGTAGAAGTCAACATCATTTATCCACCTTCTTACCATCCTTTTAATTTCTCAAAAATTATCATCATTATCACCACTACCATCGTCATTAATGTGATGCAGTCATCATTATCATCACTACCACCATCATCATCATCAATACCATCATCGCGTTTTAATATATTTCATCATAAACAATCCTGCTTACATCCGGATATTCTAATTTTTCCAAATAAAATGCAAAAATATGAAAACTTGTGTAAAGATAGCATTTATTTACAAAAAATCATGATAATAATAAAATTATAAATAAGATAATATTATAAATAACAATTTATGAAAATGTCGTCTGTGTGACATGTTTGGGAAAGAAAGGTTGATGATAGATTGGTGAGTTAAATTACAATAATCTATTTACGTGACTGAGTTAATCCAGACACCTCTGTGCGTGTGTGTGTGTGTGTGGGTATGTGTGTGTGAAAGAGAGAAAAAGAGAGTGTGTATGTATGTGTGTGTGTGTGTGCGTGCGTGCGTGTGTTTTTGTGTGTATGATCTGTCTATGTGACTGAATTAACTCCTGTGTTCGTCTCTGTGTAGATGTGTGTGTGTGTGGGTGTCTGTGTGCGCGTGTGCGTGTGTGTGTGTGTGAAAATATGCTTGTTAATGTTAAGTGTCTTAGTACGTTTTTTGAATAGTCAGAGAAAACCATCCAAAATATTAATAATGTAAACAACACACGGACAAACATTCGACCGACCATACGAACAAACAAACACAAACATACAAACATACATACAAACAAACAAACACTCACACATACATACATACATACATACAAACAAACAAATATACATACATAATCCAACATACAAACAAGTACAGCATCTCTAATTTTAAGATCTTTTAAAAAACGTTAATTTGATTTGCCCTTTAAATAGTTTGGACCGAACGGAATTAAAATGCACGTACATAAAAACACATGCATACAAACTCTCACACACGTACATACACACACACATGCACGTACATGTACAACACACACGCACACAGGAAACATTCAAGCAATTGAACGAGATGATGATGAATGAAAAAAGGAATGGGTGGATAAATGGAGAATCTAATTTAAAACGGATCGCTTAAAATCGTTACGTTGTATATTACACACACACACACCACACACACACACACACAGGCAATCATACATACACACAAACATACAGACAAACATATACATACACATACAGCAAGAAGCTCAAGGCATTTATGACATTATTCCATCTAGATTGCCCTCAAATACATAATTCATGTGTGTGTATGTATGTTTGTTTGTTTGTATGTATGTATGTATGTATGTATGTATGTATGTATGTATGTATGTATGTATGTATGTATGTATGTATGTATGTATGTATGTATGTATGTATGTATGTATGTATGTATGTTGGTATGTATGTATGTATGTTGGTATGTATGTATGTATGTATGTATGTATGTATGTATGTATGTATGTATGTATGTATGTATGTATGTATGTATGTATGTATGTTGGTATGTATGTTGGTATGTATGTTGGTATGTATGTTGGTATGTATGTTGGTATGTATGTTGGTATGTATGTATGTATGTATGTATGTATGTATGTATGTATGTATGTATGTATGTATGTATGTATGTATGTATGTATGTATGTATGTATGTATGTATGTATGTATGTATGTATGTATGTATGTGACGTAATTGACAGTCTGTTTGATCAATAGTGTTAGTTATTGCTTTTGACGTCATGTTAGTAAAGGTGAAGATGTTTTGTTTTCAATGTTTTTTTATTGTTTGTTTTTATCATTATTATTATTATTATCATTATTGTTATCACTTTTATTATTAATATTGTTACAGTTGTTGCTGTTGCTGATGTGGTTGTTGTTGCTGTTGCTGTTTTTGTTGTTGTTGTTGATGCTGTTGTTGTTCTTGTTGCTGTTGCTGTTGCTGTTTTTGTTGTGACTTTGCCTTTTCAGCCGTGAGGGAATCTTAAGAAATTTGTTTTAAACTGTCGCTGTATCGTAAGTTGCGTCTGTTGCTTGCTTCCTGGATGCGTGATTATGTGCAGTTCTTACAGTGGCCTGTCTAAATTTTTAATGTGTTGAAGCAATAACAATGTTGTTGCAGTAGTAGTAGTTGTTGTAGTAGCAGCAGCAGCAGCAACAGTAGCTGTTGTATTTGTAGTCGTAGCAATAGCAGCCGCAGTAGTAGTGGTAGTAGTAGTAGTAGTAGTAGTGGTAGTAGTAGCAGTAGTAGTAGTAGTAGTAGAAGTAGTAGTAGTAGTAGTGTTGGTGGTGGTGGTAGTTGCAGCTCCAGCAGTATTAGATGTTGAAATATTTGAATTGGATAATTTACGTCCCCATGACGCTTAATAAAAAAATCTTCCCAATTTATGAAGTTTAAAGATTGAGACAAAAACATCAGAGATCGCACCCAAAAATTAGACTGGAACGTGTTGGAGATAAGTTTTTTTTTATTGAAAAGAAAAATTCATTTTCCGTGTCTAGATTGACAGAATAAAAAAATATCAGGAAATAAAATCTGAAAGAGAAAATCTACTAGCCAGATTGGCAGAACAAATAATAGAAAAAAAGGTTTGAAATAAAATTTATGTAGGACAAACACGACAGATAATACTATCCTATCCAAACGCTAACAAAATTTTGTCACTCTCTACAAAAGACGTTTTTAGTTGTATTTATGTGCAACAAACTTTTCAGCCAAAGTGTAAAAACATTTTGATTCAATGTTAAATCAGTTTATATACATTCATACAATGTTTAATAAACGTATCGTCTAATGATATATGGGACTCTGTTTGCATTTGAACAAGGTCTCAGCAACTGTAGGACGACAGGCGTCTTTAACAATTAGGCTAACTTGCTAAGGTTCTTGAAATTTTAAATTATAATTGAAGGGTGGGCAAATTTTAAGGATGATAAATCATTACTTCGAAAAACATTAAAGACAAATTTTTTTTCAAAATTTTAAAATTTAATTAAGCTAAAAATCAAATTAGAGAGAAATTATATTTTCGCGAAAAAAAATTGTTTAAAAGAACTACAAAAAACTACACAAACATAACACAAACAAACACACGCGCACACACCACACACGCATATAAATATAAATATTATCCTATAATTTTGATGAATAATTGCAAAATTATGAAATTATTATATGAAACATAACCCCAGAAATATCAAATTACAAAAAGGCATTAGCCTAGGACATTCGTTTCTTGTCAATACCATGTTTGATGCATCTGATTGTAAATATAGAGTTTAGGATAATGTAACGGTTAAGGTGCTAATCAGGTTTGAATGCAAAAAGATTCTCGTCTGTTATAAAATACACACAGCTCGTGTGGTTTGCTGATTCAATTGTGCTTAATATTCAAGTGTGTGTGTGTTGTGTGTGCGTGTTGTGTGTGTGTGTGTGTGGTGTGTGTGATAATGGTAATATAATATTAAATAATAATAATTAATAATATTTTAAAAAAAGGAAACATTTTTCTAGGTTAAAAAGTTTTGTATGAAAAAATCAATGTATGTGTGTATGTGTGCGTAT
>NW_008704659.1:741984-743760 GCF_000326865.2 Helobdella robusta | reverse complement strand
GTGTACGTGTCAATGTTTGCGTGTGTGTATATGTGGATGTGTGTGTGTGAGAGAAAGAGAAAGAGAGAGAGAGAGAGAGAGAGAGAGTAATAATAGTAATCAAACTTAAGAAAGATAGCAGCTAAAGGAACCCAGAACAGAAAAACGACCCCATAAAATATAAAGGTCAAAGAACTGATTTATTACCTTCAACGCCAGTTATTTCTTCATCATATTAAACCTAAATTATTTATGTGTGAATGTCTGTGTGAATGTCTGTGTGTGTATGTACGTGTGTGTATATGTGTGTATCTGTGTGTATGTGTGAATGTCTGTGTGAAAGTCTGCGTGTGTATGTACGTGTGTGTGTGTGTGCGTGTGTATATGTGTGTGTGTGAGTGTGTGTAGGGGGTATGTAGAAAGGTGTGTTTAAATGTATTTGTGTGTATTTTGTATAGCATATAAATTCCTGTTTTTTTGTGTGTACTGTACATGCATGCATGTACAGTATATACATTCATGTATATACATTACAGTACACTCGTATATACATGCATGAATGTATATACGAGTGTCGAAATTTACTTGAAAATATTTGTTGGTTTATTTGTTTATGTGTTGGTTGGTGAATATATGTGTATTATATTGTATTGTATTGTAATTGTTTTGAAATTGTTTTGTATTGTGTTGCATTTTATTGTATTGTATTTCATTCTATTGTTTTGTATTGTATTTCATTGTATTGTAATTGTATTGCAACAGTTTATTCATTCATTAATACATTAATTTTAATTTCAAACAAATTTTTTTAGAAATAAATTTTAGGACAATAAATAGGCAAGAAGATAAAATTTGTGAAAAGCTTTCAACTGTAACTGTGCTATTTACGCTGTGCAAATATGAAATAAAATCTATAAATAAATATAAATATGTGTGGCGTGTGTAGAGGGAGGAAGAAAGAGAGAGAGAGAGAAAAAAGAGAAAAAGAAAGAAAGGGAGTGAGGGAGAAAGCGAAAAAGAAAGAGAGAAGAAAAAAATAGAAGAAGGAGAGAGAAAAATAGAAAATGAAAAGTTGAGAAAAGGAAGAAAAAGAAAAAAAAGAAAGTGAAAGTAAGAAAGAGAGAGAGAGAGAGAGAGAGAGAGAGACAAAATGGGAAAATATAAAACCCGGAAACAGACAGAATGAATAAATTATTTACGGTTATAAATTGCGTATGACGAGAGTATTATCTGCTAACATTAAACTGTCTTATAAGCAATGACAGTGACACAGTGTTATCAACAAACAGACTGAGAGAGAGAGAGAGAGAGAGAGAGAGAGGAGAGAAAGAGAGAGAGAAAGAAAAGATAGAGAATGAGAGAGAGAGAAAGAGAGAGAAAATGAATGAAACGAATGAGAAATAAATAGATTGTAAGAAAGAGACTGAGAGAGAGAGAGAGAGAGAGAGAAAAGAGAAAGAAAGAGAGAGAGAAAGAGAGAGAAAACGAATGAAACGAATGAGAAATAAATAGATTTTAAGAAAGAGAGAGAGTAAAATGGGAGAAATAAAGAAAGAAATGGAGATATAGAGAAAAAGAGAGAGGAATGGAGAGAAAAAAATAAGAGAGGGAAAGTAAAAAGGTAGACTACGAAATATTCAGCATGCTTTCAAACACTGCATTCAAATCAAGGTGCTCCATCGTCCTCTTCATCGTCCTCATCATCATCACAGTCATCGTCATCATCATCATAACCGTCATCATCATCATCCCAGTCATCGTCATCATCATCATCCCAGTCATCGTCATCATCATCAT
>NW_008704659.1:738764-739755 GCF_000326865.2 Helobdella robusta | reverse complement strand
ACAATATGGTAGCAGCTAACATGTTGGACAAGCTCCCTTTATTTGTCAGCTCAAATATGTCCAAGATACCTAATTTCGAAAAATGTTTTCAAATAAATTTTGAAATATTGAAAAACGAAGTTAGAGACATGTTGAACAAACAACATGTTAATATCTCAGCTTTCATTGAAAAGTGCAGCGAAGAATTTGCCGCGCTGAAAGGGAAAACAAACTATGTAGAGTGCAATTTAAAAGGTATAAAAAATCGTAACGACTGTAATAATGAAAATTTGAAATTGAATACAGCTGCAAATTATTTGATGCAAAAACCAATTTTATGGTCTGATGCAGTTAAAATACCAGCTGAGGTAAATGTGCTGCCACATATAAAATACCAGTTGAGGTAGATGCATCACCATTCACTGTTGTAAACAGACCGAGGAAAAACCAAAACAAAAATATTCCTGAAATGAAGAGTGATGAAAATATCGTTAACACCGAAACTGGAAAAAAGAAAAAAGGTGTCAAAAAGATAATTGGAAACAAAGATAGTGAAGATTGTAAACTGAAGGCGAATAAGATTTTGATTAAAAAATCTTTCTTTTCAGTAAGTAACGTGATGAAGTGTCACAGAGATGATGTAGTTGAATATCTAAAGTCAAATGATATTAATGTGTTATCGTGTTACCCAGTGTTGAAGCGTTCAGAAATGGCAAACGATAGCACACCTGATATTGAAAATGAGCATTCAACAATGTTTCGAGTTTGTGTAGAAAGTTGTGACAGCAATAAAATGAAAAATCCTGATATCATTCTGAAACATATTATTGTAAGAGACTGGCACTTTAAAGAAAAAAAACCCGCAAATAATTTCGACAACAACCATGGATAGTAATTTTTCGGATTGTTTTTTTACTATTGACAAAAATGAAGTATGTGAAAATGTTGAAAACTCTCAGCAAAATATTGCCAACATATGTAAGATTTATGATGTAAATGATTTTAACTCTGA
>NW_008704659.1:727703-738514 GCF_000326865.2 Helobdella robusta | reverse complement strand
ATTTATTTTTTTTAATACCTAATTAATCATTTGCCTAATTAATTACTCACTTAATTAATTTTTCACTTAATTAACTATTTATTTAGTTAATTATTCACCTAATTAATATTCATAAGGTGCCCTGCAGCCCTGACTTGAATGAGGGCACGGGCGGTCGGAAGCATAGGGCCTGCGGGATTTCCGCCGAACCAGGAAACTTGAAGACTCAGTTCAAAAGATCGACTATTAAAATTTTTGAAAAGAATCAAGGGTAGGTCGAATTATTGTGTTTTTTCATTTTTTTTAATTTTTCTTCATTTTTTAAATTTTGTTATTTAAACACCTTCACAGGCAAAGGGTTTATCAGCGCGCAAAATTTTTTTAACTTTTTTTCAAAGAATTGTGTTGCGTTGAGTTTTATTTTTTAAGAAATTTTTTTCTCAAAATGTTTCTGAATAATTAGTCGGGGTGCTACTTTCGGTTTCAAATTCAAATTTGATGAAAATTTCATTTTTTCAAAATTTCTTTTTCAAATTTTGAAAAAGGCGATGGAGATTTTTTCCAACTAAAAATTTTTTTATTAAATTTAGCGTTGCTTTTGAATATATAGATAGATAAATGTATGGATGGATCAATGAATTTTTAGATTGATAGATACATGAACAGATGAATGAATGAATGATTAAATGGATAGATAGAAGGATGAATGACTTGGATGGTGGATGTTTTTAAAATGCGTTTTATTTACAGAAATTACGAAAATATAATTAAATATTTTAACTCATACGGTTCATGATAACGGGTTTTATCGAAATAATTCCACAAGCCGTTTCAATTATTTAATTTTGGATAATGATTAACATAACATTGTACCTGATAGTATATCTAACTGTAATAAATATATCTATTTAATGTGTCTAATATATCATATATTGAATATATATCTAAATATAACATACATATCTATCCAATATATCTAATATATTATACAAGAAACTGATCTCAATTGTATAAGCATATCTATCTAATCTATCGCATAATGATACTCATTAATCACAACAAACATGTCTAAACATAATATCATATGTGAATTGAGAAACATCAACCAGTTTTTTAAGAAATCTATCATTCAACTAAGAAACATGCTGTTGTTTCTGACCTCTAGCGGGTGAAATTATTTTTTGGACAGTTTCAAAATCTAAAAGTTTCGTAGCATGTATAAACTTATGTAAGATCACATGAGAATTTTGCGATTTTGTACCAACAAATAATTCCAGTTAACTGTGTTATCATAATTATCATTATTTATCGATAATTAATTATTTATTATATTAGATTCAAACAATTTCTTTTAAAAATGCTCATATTTTATTTAAGAGCGCGCGCACACACAAACACACACACACACACACACCGTTAATAAAAAAGAAAAACAAATTTTAAAATTAATTAGAGATAATTGATCTACAAGAAAACGAATCGAATAACTATCGTAGCAAAAATTTTAAAACATTCACGGTAGACTGTCCGTCCATTTGCCGTCATAGAAATTGTTCTTCATGTATGGCAGTCGGTAGTGTCCCTTGCTCACCAAAGCCTGGAGGAAGGTGTCATTGTAAATAATTCTGACCAGCTCATAAAATTTTTTAATTGATATATAATTACGAGCCAGCGACTCTTTTTCCTCTTTTGTTATTCTTTCATTTTTAGAATGAAAAAAAGACGACACTATTTTATGTGACTGTCTGTTACATTTTGACTTTCAACAATTTCACAGATTATTAAATCCTAATATGTTTGAGGTGTCTTGTGATGTAGGGCTTTTCCTGATTGAGTGGCGACTTGATAGTTCTACTTGTGTTGACGAAGGCTGTGTGTTGTAGTTTTGATTGGTGGTAGTAGAGGACGGATGACATGGTCGTTGCCACTTTCTACTTTCTTGATCGGTCTCGAATCGAGTGGTTTTAAAATTTGTATTAATGAAATTTAACCTTCTGGCTCCTTCACAACGTAAAATATTAAAATATTACCACGCACGCACACACACGCACGCACACACACGCACACACGCAACGCTTATTTCCTCTCTATCTATCTATTTTACAATAGTTTGTCTATAGCATTGAGATGAATGTACATGAAAATAAACTCTCTCTCTTTCTCTTTCTCTCTCTCCTCTCTCCACTCTCTCTATCTCTCTAGAGAAAGAAAGAAAGATATATATATATAGAACCTTGTAGATCATTATTTTGAATAATATTCTCTAAATGGATGACGACGTGGGGTTCAATTGAAATAGGTCGCTCGCCATGATTTTATGGATTAATGGGGTATTTATCTTATTTTGCTGCTGTGGAATAAGTTTTCCACGTTTGTCCTATCCGTATTTTTTATCTTTTCATTAATTCATTCATCTATACGCTCACTGTTTCATTCATTCATTAATTCATTCATTTACATTCTTCCATCCATCTTTCCATTCATTCATTCGTTTATTCATTCATTCGCTCGTTTAACCCTAGTACTTTCATTTAATTTTCTTTCCACTCTACTATTCATTCACTTGCCCACTTTCTCCTTTTCTCATTCATTTATTTGTTTATTCGTTCGTTCATCCATCCATCCATCCATCCATCCATCCATCCATCCATCCATCCATTCATTCATCCATCCACCCACCCACCAACCCACCCATCCATCCATTCATTCATCCATTCATTCATATAGAGCGTGCAGTTATAAAGACAGTTGGTTGAATTTTGTGGTGGATAAAAGTGCCGCCTTCGTTTCTGAAATTTTTGTTACTGGATAATATTTATCTAAAAATTGAAAAATAATGAATAATTTTATTGAATAATTAATTAATTGAGTCAATTATGTATGCAATATAAAAAATAAATAAATTATTAATAAATAAATAAAAGACTTAATTATTTGTTAGAAGAGCTTCTACGTTCATTACTTGAATTATTTTTATGGAAGTTTGTAATTGGTTAGACATTAAATGCGTTGGTTTCTGGACGGATATTAAATTTAAAAATTGGCAAGTATTTTTTTTATTTAAATTCAAGGTTATTTTTTCAATTATCAGTTTTGATTGTCAAACGAACAAATTATAAAATAAACCAAAATTGTTATAGCGAATTTATAAAATGGCTTTAGAATGCGTCAAAATGTTACAGCCAACAAGAGTAATAAAACTAATGACATCAACTCCTACAATGAATAATACCGTGTTCAACATGGAAAACATGGAAACAAAACGAAACCATTAAAAATGGCGACGGTCCGAGAGATGCAACTACTGCTCCGACAGAAACTCGAAGAGGTCCGTCAGAGGGACCGACTTATCGACGAGTTGGAAAAAGAACTCGAGGAGAAAGACCTACTCATTGAAAAACTATGGAAACAACTTGAAAAGTATAAGTCCATCCTCGAAGCTCAGAAGCGGGTCGAAAAAATTAACCGAGTTCGTTGTAATTGTCTTAGAGATCGAGTCGGTATTGAGAATGGCTCGGCACAGCCTCTTTACGGTAATCTGTTGAATGTCGAGAACAGCGGGTACAAGTTTAACGTCGATGATTGCGATGTTGTCGGTAACGCAGCCGCTGAAAAAAATGACGCGAAGCCTGAACTTAATAACAGCAGTAATGAAAAAAAGGTTTCCAGTAGGGAATGTCCATGTGGAAGAAGTAACTGCAGCGGCGATTGCAGCCACACTCATCGAGTTAGCATCATCGAAAATTTTTTCCTAACCAATATTGAAAACTCACCGAACAAATCGCAAACAAGACCGACAAAGTCGACGAGTTTTGGAGGGGGTGCTATCAGTCCTTTCTTCTTAACAACTGCCTCAACAACATCCACCACAACGCCCAACGCTACGACGACGTCCATTGCCAAAAAATTAATAGCTTCAAAATCAACCAGCTGCAAACCTCGACACAGCATTTCCTCGCGTCTGTCGCTAATGAGTGCCGAGAAGCTGACTTTCGTACCCCTTATCACTCCATTTCTATTAACGACCAAACCAGCGACAACAACTTCACTTTCGTCTCTCGTCTCGCCCTCGGCCACAACGACCAAGAACATCACCAACGCAATCATCCCTCCACCGCAAGCCACGTGCACGCCCACCGTCGCGGCAATTCCGACCAGCCCCGTGGAGATATGCATCGATGGTGTCGGCGCTGATGAAACGAAGAAGAAGGCAGACCATTCCAAGAGCCGGCCCAAGTTCGGACGCCACTCCCTTTCCATGAACCATCCTTCCATCGCCAACAATAGGCGTAGTTTCAACGAGGAACTTCCAACCGAACATTTCGACCGCAGCTTCAACTTTGCCAAAGAAAGTTTAAACATCGCTAGCATGCAGGATAAAGACAATAACCAAAAAAGCCTTACAATTAATCAAAATGTACATCGCAGTTTCGAAGACAACCACAAAATGACAACCACAAAAATCAATCTCAATGACGATGTTTCTATAACGTGTAATCGCAAAAACGAAGATGATAAAACCGACAATGGCAACAACACTGATCCGCTCATTCAAATAAAAACGCCATCTCCAACTCGGTCGAGTACCGACGATACCGACTACAAATCGAGCGAGCGAGTCAAACGAATAGCCATATCGGCTGAGCCAGCCAGCGCTCAGCTCTTCTCGTTAAACATGCTTTTGAACAGTCTCACCAGAGTTTCTAAAAGTAAAAAGTTCGTTGCGGTGTAGAAAATAAATTTTTTCAAGATCTTTTTAAACGTATTCTTTTTTAGTTATGCCATAAAATTTGAAAGAAAATTAAATTTTGTATTTTGAAAATAACAAAAAAATTGAGCTTTAATTTTGAAAGATTTTACGTCAACTCTCACTTATTAATTGTTTCCCTTGAGTCAGATTTTTTGTTCTAAAAAATTTCAAAAATAATTTTAATCAACAACACGTTGTTGGGGCTATGAAATTGCGAGACCGCGAATATTTTATTTTAAAATTCCTCTTTAATAACTTGCCTAAATTTTCTCATCATCAAATCCACACACGCACACACACACGCAACTCACACACTCACAACACACACACACACACACACACACAATAGCTCTACAACTTCAAGGAAGATATATGATAAAAATTATTAACCAACGGTAAGATTATTAAATTTACTGAAACGTTTCATGCGTTTGAAGGAAGAAAAATTATGTATGCAGTGAGAAAACATTTGAGAGTGAGAGAGTAACAAAAACACACATAAATACACATAAATACATTACATCGATATACAAACAACAAAACGTAAATATACAATATATGTATACATACATAAATAAATACACACTCACACACACACATATCAAGCTACAACAAAATTCACGCACGCGACGAAATAAAAAAATATACACACTCGAAAATATACTCCATACCTGAAGCAAGTCGATAATAGAGCTGACATGTTAAATTTACGACCTGCTGTTCCAAATTAGCTTATATGACAGTGTTTAGGCAATTTCCACACACACACACACACACACACACACACACACACACACCCACACACTTACGCACACACACCCACACACGCAAATAGACACACACACAAACATAAACGTACAGCATATTGATCAAAAATTATGAATTTGTTTTGAGGTAATACATTATTCATTAAGAAAGATTAGGTAAATATGGTTGTATGATACTGTGTTTTGTATGTATATGTACTGTATGTTATACTGTGTGTGTTTATATGTATGTATGTATGTATGCATGCATGTATGTATGTATGTATGTATGTATGTATGTATGTATGTATGTATGTATGTATGTATGTATGTATGTATGTATGTATGTATGTATGTATGTATGTATGTATGTATGTATGTATGTATGTATGTATGTATGTATGCATGTACGTATGTGTGTATGTAAGTGTGAGTGTGTGCGTGTTTATGTGTGTATAATAATAACAACAATAACAGCTACAAAAATATGAAAATAACTAAAAAATACATCGTCCAGATACAAAAATAATAAAATCAACCCAAAAAAAAATGAAAGAAAACTATTGAAAATAACTGGGTGGTCAAAATAAGAAAAAGTAATAATAATAAAAACAATAATAATAAATGGAAAGAAAATAAAATTAATAAGTTGGGAAAAGAAAGAAAGAAAAAACTTTGTCCCTTAATGAGGAATTATTACCAGCTCTGGTAACTATCAAATATATTGTATGAATACAAAACATACACACACATACAAACAAACAAACAAACAAACATACATACACACACACATACGCGCGCACACACACGCGCAAACATACAACTCTTCCTACTTGCAAAAATCTGTCAATTTATCTCTATACATATGCACAATTTTTTATCATGAAAAATGTGTTTACATGTGTGAGTGTATGTGTGAGTGAGTGTGTGCGTGTGTGTGTGTGTGTGTGTGTGTGTGTGTGTGTGTGTGTGTGTGTGTGTGGGTGTGTGTATCTATATAAGCTTGAATACACTGCCGTATTTAACACGGAAAATTGCAATAGAATGCAATTTATATCCATATCCATAAATGCTTTTTACATATTGATCAATTGCACTGTTATATATTGCAGTCTCCGCACTTAAACATACAACACGCCTCTTTGGAAATGCCCGCATGTACTGAGATATATATGTATCAAATATATGTATGTATGTGATATGTATCACTGCGTACTTTTGTGTATTTCTTGTATCTATTGGTATTCAGTATTCAATGATACAACCTAAAATACTACATACATACATACATACATACATACATACATACATACATACATACATACGTACGTACGTACATACATACATGCATACATACGTACGTACGTACATACATACGTACATACGTACATAACATAACATAACAAAGATTTTTGAGACTCTGAGACTTTTTTAAAAATATCCTACTTTTGCCAAGTTTGCTTCAAAGTTATTAGTTGTTTCTGCGCATATTATTTCATCTGCCAGCTTGTAACCAGTTAGAAATCCACTTGAGTGCCTTCCCTGTGATTCCACTCGCCTTTAATTTTAAGGTCAAACGTTTATGCGGTACCTTATCAAAAGCCTTAGCAAAACCTAAGCACACAACATCCACTTCTTTCCCAGTCACACATGCTATCTTTCGCCCAAGATTCAGTTATGCCGATAATATCAGGGTTTTCTTCTTCCACATATAGACCACACACACACCACACACACACACACACCACACATACATACATACATCAATACATATACGCACATACAAACACATAATAGTTCATTTGCACAGCATATGTATAATACATATGTTTGTAGAAAAGAAATTGAAATTTAAGGCCAGTAATCATTTACATGCAAATGAATATATGGCGTTTCAACGGTGTTTCTTGAAAAAAAAATTAAAAAAAGAAAACAAATTATTTTTTATGTTTTTCATTGTTTTTTACTCTAAATTAAATTATAGTTTGGATTTAACGTTGGCTAAATTTATTAGCCAAATATATTACGTTTTAAAATTTATACAAGAATTGATCTTTAGTGGTAGTCCGGTCGGTCGGTCGGCCCAATGGTTGTACTGTATGCATTGGGTTGTAGGTATTTTTACCAAAAATTTTTTACTGAGTGTAAGAAATTTCAGATTTTGATTAGTTTTGTAATTTTGCGTCATACAAATCGATCAATGAATACATACGAAGTATCATTAAAATATTTATTTAATATACACACACGCAACTTCCACACTCACACACAAACACACAAACACAAAACACGTACACACAAACATTCACATAAACACAAACAAGCACACACACACAAACACTCACATACACACTCACACATTCATATAAATCGCTTTATATAATTGCTATTACTTTTTTGTCTCTTAAGAAACCCTTATGGAAAGATTTAAGAAATTAATTTTAAAATTCTTCAAAAAAATATTTAGATAAATGATAAATTTTTTATATAAAAAAAACAATTAAGACTTGAACAAGAACAGTAATAAGAAGAAAATAGCAAGATGTTGAAATGAATTAATAAAAAGTTTAAATAATAACTACAAAAAATTAACAAATAAAAGTTGGAAAAAAAAGAAAAAATTGAAAAGTGCAGAAACATTTCTTGGTAATTTGGCTAGCTAGTCAGTTGATCGCCATGAAACAAAAAAGAAACAAGTAATCATCATCATCGTCATCATCGTCGTCATCATCATCATCATCATTACTATTATCATCATCATTATCATCGTTATCATTATCGTCGTCGTCATCATCAAGCTTGCTAGTTTCAAGAGGCTAATAATTCATCGTCATTAAAATTTTTCAGGGAAAATCTTCATATAACCAATATCATTATTATCATTCTTAAAAAATAATATTAAATTATAAAAATATAAATAACTTTTTATCATATATTTATTCATTCAGTCAGTCATTCGTTCGTTCGTACACTCGTTCATTCATTCGTCCGTTCGTTTGTTCATCCATCTATTCATTAGTTTTCCGTTCGTTCGTTCATTCATTCATTCGCTCGAACGCATGATAGCGGTAAAAATTCTCTGATAAAAAAGTTATTTCTTTGAAATTATATAGTAATAGTAGTAGTTGTGGTAGTAGTAGTAGTAGTTGTTGTAGTAGTAGTAGTAGAAGTAGTAGTAGAAGTAGTAGTAGTAGTTGTAGTAGTAGTGGTAGTAGTAGTATAGTAGTAGTAGTAGTAATAGTAGAAGTAGTAGTAGTAGTAGTAGTAGTTCAAACTGGACTAATTGACAGACTGATCGACCGATTGACCGATTGAGTGATTGGATGATTGATTAACTGGAAGGCTAATCAATTAATTTTGATTAAAAATTTCAGTATCATTAGTTTGTGCTATTAATTAATGTCTAATTAAAATTAAATTTTAATAAGCATTCAATGTTCTGAAAAGATTTCAGCAAAGCCATCTTTCCTTCTGAAGCATATTCTTTTTATTTAATTTTAATTAAAGGAAGATATTGAAAAAGGTAAGGAAATTTAATAAAAATTACCAAAAAAATTGAAAATAAAAAAAAAGCAAAAAAACAACGAAATAATAAAAAAAAGACATAAACATTTACAAATGAAACTAAACAACAAAATTGGAGAGACATCATGGAAAAAATTAAAAAAAAATGATCAAAAAATGAACGAAAACCAAATAAAAAACAATTTGTTATTTTATTCTTGCCCTTTCAATTCATTTTTTTCTATTTCCGCTTTTTCACTGCATTCAGCAAAAGGCTGACGTTGTAAACATCCGCCAATTTCATTTCGTCATTGTCACAGCAGCTGAATTTTTGGGCTTTTTTGACCAAATTTATCTCGGCCATCATCTATTACAATTTCATTCTGTGGGACTATCAATCGATTCCCACACACACACACACACACACCACACACACACCACACACACACTCCACACACACTCCACACACACACCACGCAAACATACAAACAAACAAACATGTGCACACACATACGCACGTACACACAGAGAGAGAGACGCACAAACCAATACTTCTCTCTGTTTTATTTAATTTTCTCCTTTCCTTCACTTAGGTACGCTGAGGATTGTACTTATTTCACGATAATTTGTTCATTACTTTTGAACACAAGGATACTTAGACGACGCCAACAAATTCACAAACATCAACAAAAAGTCAACAAACACAACTAAACATACAAACAAACAAACAAAATAAAACAAACGCAAATAAAAACTGTGTTAGAGGCAAAAACAAACAACGGACAATCGCAAAGTTTACGCTCTAAAACCAAGAAAAGTTAATTTTTTTAATGTTGTATTGAAAAAAAAGAGAAAACATAAACTAAACGCTCCACACACGCACACACAACACACGCACACACGCACACGCACACACACGTACATGGAAAGCCGTCTTTATTGCAATCTTTTTTCAGTTTGTCAGTTGTTTAGTCTCTTTCAGAATACAGTAGCATATTGAGCAACTGGAGATAAATTGGAAATTCTGAAGAAGCTTATTAATTCTTTTCAACATTATTAAAACTTATTTTGTTTTTGTTCTTTTTTAGTTGATCTTTTTGTAAAAATTGGTACGTTTGTATGTGTATGTGTGTTTAGAAACACGTTAGTATGTGTTTGCGTGTACGAAGTTCGTATGTTTGTGTCTGTCTGTCTGTCTGTCCGTCTGTCTGTCTGTCTGTCTGTCGGTCTGTCTATTTGCGGTTTGTCTGTCTGTCTGCGGTTTGTCTGCTGCATAACAATGCGTGTAAAAGTCTGAAGTTCTAATAAAGAATATTATTATTATAGTATAGTAAATTCAATTAAATAAAATCAATATTAATTTTTCCTATATATGTTGTAAAAACTGCTTTTTAAAATCATTACCAAAAATATTTTCAGCAATGCGTTGAGATTGTCCCGATAGGTTTTTGTATTGGAATGATTTGCATCTTTCGAGTTTGTATGTTCTGGGGTTTGTATGTTTTGTATACGTTTGTATGTTAGTATAAATGTATGTGTGTTTTGCATGTTTATATCTATGTGATAGTATTTGTATTTTTATTTATCAGTTTGTATGTAATATTTATTAAGTTTTGTATGTATGTCTGAGATGTTTTTGTAAAAATTGTATTTTTTCGTATGTTTTCACACCTATTTTTAAACATTTGTCATCAGTTTATGAAAAATTTACAATAAAAGACCAAATAAAGCCGAAATGTAAGTACACACACACACACACACGCACACGCAGATACATATGTACCTACACACACAAACACACACACATACAGACGCAAAAAATTATTTGTATG
>NW_008704659.1:725992-727086 GCF_000326865.2 Helobdella robusta | reverse complement strand
AATCACACATAGGCACACACACACACACACACACATGCACACATACATACACACACACACATGCACACACATACACGTACATTCATCCATCAATCAGTCATATGTTACAACAACAAAATTTCAAATTAATCAACCTACAGTGCCGCATAACAATCACTTGAATAAACAAACATACACACATATGTACGCTGGCATACAAACAAGCAGACACACATATGTACGCATGCATACAAACAAGCAGACACACATATGTACGCATGCATACAAACAAGCAGACGCTCATATATACACATACAAACAAAAACATACCCACATACATACAAACAAACGAACTCAGTCACAAAGAAACAAACATACAAACTCACAAACCAACATATATAAAAACAAACAAACAAACATACAAACCAACAAACAAGCATACAAACAAACAAACAAACAAACAAAACAAACATCGATCAATCAATTAAATTGTAATTCAAAGTAATCACGCAACCGGTCCATGAAAGGAGGAAGTTGAAAAATCGTAGAAGCGATAAATCAAAGAGGAAACATCGTGCTGATGAAATGATGTAAGAACAATAAATACAACCTATACGTATGTATGTATGTATGTTTGTTTGTTTGTATGTGTGCGTGCGTGCGTGCGTGTGTGTGTGCGTGCGTGTGTGTGTTTGTAACATTATGTTATGTCATGTTGCATTGCGTTATGTTATGTTATGTTAACCACAAGATGTATGTGTGGATGCCGAAATTTTTTGAAAAACATTTTGGATTTTAAAAATTGATAAAATTGAATAGAATCCTGATGGGGATATCTCGGAAATAACTTTTTAAAGTATGCATCATTTGGTATTCTTCAGAAGAAAAAAAATTTTTTTCTTTTTGACAAAATTTGAACTCTTAAAATATGTACTCAAAGATACTCACGAACGATGGTCAACAAACACACGCACACCACACACACACACACACACACACACACACACACACACACACATACACACATATACACCATATACACTTAGTCACACAAACACACACACACACAAGTACCACACACACACGCACACAACAAACGATATTAGACTATTATA
>NW_008704659.1:719939-722439 GCF_000326865.2 Helobdella robusta | reverse complement strand
TTAATTACTTCGTCATTGAGATAATTTGGTAGATTTTGATGTTTCAGTGCTTTTTTGGTGATCTGGTATTAGGATTATTTTAGTATTTAAATTTCGGTGCTTTGATATTTTTCGGTAAAATTTTTGTTTTTGTGGTATTTTGTTGTATTTTGTGCTTTTGTGGTATTTTGTTTTTATCTAAGTCGGTTATACGATTATTTTGTTGTAGTTTTTTTTTGTTTTATCTGATTCTTAAAACTTTAATTCCATCATAAATCCAGTTTGCTCACCTCTTCATCGATAATTTCATCGCTTGTGTTGAATTCATTTTATCATTTTTTTTTGTGTTTGCTTGCTGGCATCATCATCGTCGTCATCGTCACAACAAAACACAGAACAACAACCAACCTAACAGATCCAGCATGCACATTACAGATCTTTACATGAAATCTTTACATGAAATCTTTACATGAAATCTTTACATGAAATCTTTACATGAAATCTTTACATGAAATCTTTACATGAAATCTTTACATGAAATCTTTACATGAAATCTCTCGCCATACAGCCCTGACGATGTGCAAGTTGTGGGCAATTGACAGACAGGTCTTCCAAACGATCATGATGAGTGCCGGTTTGAAGATACACAACAAATACGTGGAGTTTCTGCAGAGGTTTTTGTTGTCGGTGTTGTTGTTGTTGTCTCTGTTGTTACTGCTGTTGTTGTTGTTGATGATGATGTTGTTGTTGATGTTGTTGTTGTTGATGATGTTGTTGTTGATGTTGTTGAAAATGATGAGGAAAAGAGTGATGATGACGACAATGACGATGATGATGAACATCAGTAATACAAACAACATCTATACAACAACAACAACGACAACAACATCAACATCACCCCAAAACAACTCTAAATATTTTAATAACGGCCAATATCTTGCTTCAGGTGATTTACAATCATGTTAATCGTTCAATCACACACACAAACATACATAAATACACACACCACACACACACACACGCATACATACATACTTACATACATACATACATATAGTTCTAATCAATTATGGGTTCATACATACATACATACATACATACATACATACATACATACATACATACATACATACATACATACATACATACATACATACATACATACATACATACATACATACATACATACATACATACATACATACATACATACATACATACATACATACATACATACATACATACATACATACATACATACATACATACATACATACATTTGTTTGTGGCTACCTGGACGATGTCAGCTTGGCCGCAGAGGGCAACATCTTAGCGGACGACTTCCTGTCGCTGAGGGTCGGCGCTTCCACCATTGGTCTTGAATTAAACACAAACAAGTGTGAACTACTTGTAAATGACACGTTTCAAATGCCACACGTGCTGGCTAATGTCCCCACAGTGCCTCATTCATCATTAAATTTTTTAGGCACTCCAATGATGGCCGGCGATCATCAGGACAGGTTTTTTAATAAAAAACTTTTTGAGCTAAGATTTGCCCTCAAACGTGTCTCTCTTCTCCCGGTCCACGACGCGCTGACAATCATCCGCGGCGCCCTCAGTTTGCCGAAATTGATGTATTTTTTGCGCACATCCAACTTTGTTAATGCGGCCATTTTGGGCGAATTTGAGGGTGCTCTGCGGGTGGCCCTCTCAGCAATATGTAACGTCGATATTACCGACAAGGGTTGGTCTCAGGCTTAGCTGCCGGTACGATTTGGGGGACTGGGGTTACTAAACGTGGTTCAGCTTGCACCGATTGTTTATAAATCTTCCGCATCTGCCACGCTTGACCTACAGTCTGCCCTTCTTCGGCAATTTAGTAGCCTGCACTGTACCCCACCGACTCCAATCCAACCAACAGACCTTTCCCAAGGCAACATTTTGGAGGAAGCATATAAACGCACATTCAAAGAGTTGCTTTCCTCAAGCCCTGACTCGGCGACCTCAGCTCGCTTGCTGGCAGTTTCCAGCGAGGCGAGTTGCGGCTGGCTGAGATCTTTGCCCAATACGTCGGTGGGTACCAGATTGGACGACGAAACGGTCAGGACAGCGATTGGCTTCCGTCTGGGGTTGGCCGTTCAGAGTCGATATACATGCAGGTGCGGCGCGGAGGCGGATGAACTTGGCCATCATGGTCTTGTTTGTCGTTTGGGCGGAGGTCGCCAGCAGCGACATTCAGCCATAAACGATTTTGTGTGCCGACTTTTCTCCAAGGCCTCAAATCTGGTTTTAAAGGAACCGTCGGGCATTGCGGCGCACGACGGTAAGCGCCCTGACGGGTGTACCTTGATCCCTTGGAGAGCCGGCAGGTGCTTGGCGTGGGACGTTACCGTTCCGGGCACCTTTGCTGAGCGCTACGTGCAGCTTACTAGCAAAGAAAGCGGTTTGGCTGCAACCAGGGCATCTGACGAGAAGATCAAAAAGTACGACGGAGCTCTCCCCTCGATGGAGTTTTACCGAT
>NW_008704659.1:715207-716722 GCF_000326865.2 Helobdella robusta | reverse complement strand
TTATTTTCACAAAAATTTGAAGAGGCAAAGAGTTGCTCCAAACAAAAATGGGAAATAATAAACGGTATAATGAATAGAAAACCAAACAATCTTGAAATTAATAAGCTAAAAGTTGACGACAAAATCATCGAAGACCCAGAGGAAATAAGTATTCTTTTCAATGAATACTTCATCAATGTCACAGAGAAGCTGTTAGAAAATCAAATAGTTACTGAAGATAAATTAAAAATAAATAGTGCAATCTGTAAATCAATGTATATGAACTCCACCAATGAAGAAGAAGTAACGTACATTGTTCAAAACTTAAGCAACAAAAAAAGCACGTCAGATGATACTTTAAGTAACAATCTACTTAAAAAAATCATCCCAGAAATTGTCATCCCAATCACTCATATTTACAATCTTTCCATCGTCCAAGGAATATTTCCACAATGCTTCAAAACATCCAGAGTAGTTCCAATTCACAAAAAGGGGAGCAAATTAGAGACAAGTAATTATCGACCAATATCTCTACTTTCTCCACTTTCTAAAGTACTAGAAAAAATAATTTTTGTCAGAGTCACCTCATTTCTCTCCATAAATAAATTATTAAATGATAATCAATATGGCTACAGAGCACAGCATTCAACTGAGCAAGCTGTGCTGCAATTAGCACAAAATGTTATGAATAATCTTAACGAAAAGATACTGACTGTAGGTGTATTCATAGACCTCTCAAAGGCCTTTGACGTCATCAACCACGATATACTGATTAAAAAATTAAATTCACATGGAATAAGAGGAAAAGTAAGTGCATGGTTCAAAAGTTATTTGGAGAACAGAGACCAGTATGTGGTAATAAAAAGTCACTCCTCAACAAAACTTAACGTAAGATCAGGCGTGCCACAAGGATCAATTTTAGGTCCTCTTCTATTCATAATCTTCATGAACGATTTTCAACATGCAACTGATGCAAATCACCTTCTATATGCAGATGACACTAACATCTTCTTCCCAACTAAAGACCCATTGAAAGAAGTAGAATACATCAATAACAGTCTTCAAAATATATCAACCTGGTTTATCAAAAATAAATTAATAGTAAATTATTCTAAATGTAATTACATTATTTTTGGTCCGAAAATTTTAACAAATATTATACCTAACCTAGACATAAAAATGAACAATATTTCTATTCCTCGCTCAACCAGCACAAAATTCCTTGGAGTAACAATCAAGGACAATCTTTCTTGGGATATTCACATAGATACTATGTCTAAAAGAATATGCAAAACCCTAGGAGTTATAAGCAAAATTAAAAATAAATTAAATAAACCTACTCTAATTGACCTGTATTATTCGTTAATCTTTCCTCACCTCATCTACTGCAACGTAATTTGGGGAAACAGTCCTGACATTCATCTAAAACAGTTAACAAAATGCCAAAACCGATTCATCAGAATATTTAAAAATCTTCATCCTCATTGTCACACAAGTGAATATTATCTCGAGATGAAAATACTCAACATCAAAAAC
>NW_008704659.1:712480-713400 GCF_000326865.2 Helobdella robusta | reverse complement strand
ATCGCGTTACGCCAATTTTGAGGAACCTACATTGGCTAACTGTCAATAAAAGGATATATATAAAATCTGTATGGTAATGTACAAGGTTTTAAATGGATTTACGCCAGAATATTTGACATGCAAGTTCAATAAGAAGAGATCAAATTTGCGTATTGGCACAAGTCTAAGATCTGATGATGATAATTTGATGGCTGTGCCTGTTTTTCGTTTGCAGATAGGAGCAAGAAATATTGCAGTGTCGGGGGCGGTTGTATGGAATGGTTTGCCACGGTCGTTGAGGGTGTGCAATTCAAGAATTGAAAACTTTAGGAAGAATTTGAAGACTCATTTATTTAATCAATAACTGTGAACTGATTTATTTGTGGTTTGTTTTATCTACTTTTTCAGCTATTTCTGTTAATTATAGGATAGCGCTTTTGAAAAATTAACACTATTATTTTTAATAAGCGCTTCTTAAATTTTAATGATAATAATAATAATAATACATACATACATACATACATACATACGTTCATTCATACATACATGCGTACATACATACATACAACATACATACATACGTATATACGTATAATATACAAAAATACAATTTACATACAAGCAGTTTAAATGCACGTCACTCAAACAAACTTTAATCTTTTTGAAAAAATATTATTCATTAAATGCAATTCTCCAAAACATTTGGAAAATTGAAGTTTTTTTTGAGTGAAATAATTGTTTTTTAGGCGCTGATATTACAACTATTACTACTACTACTAGTAGTAGTAGCAGCAGCAGCAGCAGTAGTAGTAATAGTTTTAGTAGTAATAGTAGTAATACTTAGTAGCAGTAGTAGTAGTAGTAGCACCAGTAGTAACAGTTGTAGTAGTAGTAGTAGTAGTAGCAGCAGCAGCAGCAGTGGTAGTAGTAGCAGTTGTAGT
>NW_008704659.1:710159-711593 GCF_000326865.2 Helobdella robusta | reverse complement strand
TAATTCGTTAATAAATAATGATGTGTGCTTATCTGTTGGACCGAACGTTTCAATGCAAATGGGTTGAAATATTTTGCTTAAATTGTTTAATGAAACGTATTTTTCATTTTTGAAATCGGACGCTTTAAGGGCAGCAGTGCCCACCTCAACTGAAGTGTAGACGATATATCGGTCAGCCATAGTGTGGGGTAAGGTAACGTCCCAAGCCAGGGACCGTCCCTGAGCCCATGGAGTGATAGTGTAACCATCTGGCCTAAAGGCTCCTTCCTCTATTAAACCCATGGGTTCTTTTATAACCGGGATACCAGCCTTTTGAAAACATCGTACCAGGTATTCGTTGACAGCCGTATGTCTGGCTTGCCTTCCAGGACCCAGACGACAAGAAAGGCTATGGTATCCAAGTTCATCAACCCTTGCCCCACATGCGCATTCGTATTCGGTGACGATCTGGGCTCCGAGTCTCAAACCAAGGCTCACGCGAACACAGGAGTCATCCAATCTAGTGCCGCAGGAGGTGTTGGGTAGCGCTCTCAACCAGGCGGAGCCCAACTCACTTTTGACAGCCATAATTCTAGCCTTGTCAAAAGTAGAGCCATTCAGTTGCAGCCATCGATCAACTGATCTATTAAGACAGGGGGCGATCCAGTGTTTTTGCGAGGGGTTTTCGAGCGCAACCACATCTCCGTTGGTGGCGCGCCACATGTCGTATACTTGCATTCTGAAGTTATCGACATAAATCCCATCCCTCGGCAACATCAAATCCTGGAGGGCCACCGTGGCAGCAGCAGAAGCCAAAAAGGCAAAAGGTGCCAGCTCAGCCGCGGAACCCAAACCCAGGCCACCAACACATATAGGCAGCGTCCCCTGCAACCAATTTTTTTGATCGAGTTCTATGTTGAAGATGGACTGGAATGCGTCACGGAGGTGATCGTCAAAACTATTGAGGATCGAAACATCCAACAGAGGGGATGTTCTCAAAAAATAAACAAGACGAGGCAAAAAAGCAGCTTGTAATAGAAGGACCATTGCATCATGTTTATTGATGATATTTAGCCTTTGGGTGATAAGTTATGTATGTATGTATGTATGTATGTATGTATGTATGTATGTATGTATGTATGTATGTATGTATGTATGTATGTATGTATGTATGTATGTATGTATGTATGTATGTATGTATGTATGTATGTATGTATGTATGTATGTATGTATGTATGTATGTATGTATGTATGTATGTATGTATATATGTATGTATGCATGCTTGTTTCAATGAATGAAGCTACCGTGTTATCTAGCCGACCAAGCAAACACTTAAAGACATAATTATACACAAGTGCCTAAACCGCCTACTCAGCGCGCAAAAGCTACAAAACTGCATGCAAACAAATGAACAAGTTCTACAACAAGTTCACACACACGCACATACACATACC
>NW_008704659.1:705679-706597 GCF_000326865.2 Helobdella robusta | reverse complement strand
TTGTCGTCTGGGTCCTGGAAGGCAAGCCAGACATACGGCTGTCAACGAATACCTGGTACGATGTTTTCAAAGGCTGGTATCCCGGTTATAAAAGAACCCATGGGTTTAATAGAGGAAGGAGCCTTTAGGCCAGATGGTTACACTATCACTCCATGGGCTCAGGGACGGTCCCTGGCTTGGGACGTTACCTTACCCCACACTATGGCTGACCGATATATCGTCTACACTTCAGTTGAGGTGGGCACTGCTGCCCTTAAAGCGTCCGATTTCAAAAATGAAAAATACGTTTCATTAAACAATTTAAGCAAAATATTTCAACCCATTTGCATTGAAACGTTCGGTCCAACAGATAAGCACACATCATTATTTATTAACGAATTAACAAGAAAAATAGTTAATATAACGGGTGATCCTAACGAAGGCAATTATTTAAAACAAACTCTTTCACTTTTATTACAAAAATTTAATTCCTTTTGCATTCTGGATGGAGCTGCTAGATACCTGACTGTGCGAGACCAGGGACATAGATAAAAGTTGAACTCGGAAACGATTACATGCCTAACCATGGCTTGTTCATCAAAACGGGTTCATACATACATACATACATACATACATACATACATACATACATACATACATACGTATATACATACATACATACATACATACATACATACATACATACATACATACATACATACATACATACATACATACATACATACATACATACATACATACATACATACATACATACATACATACATACATACATACGTATATACATACATACATACGTATATACATACATACATACATACATACATACATACATACATACATACATACATACATACATACATACATACATACATACATACATACATACATACATACATACAAACATATAAACAAACC
>NW_008704659.1:702510-703748 GCF_000326865.2 Helobdella robusta | reverse complement strand
GGTCAATTAGAGTAGGTTTATTTAATTTATTTTTAATTTTGCTTATAACTCCTAGGGTTTTGCATATTCTTTTAGACATAGTATCTATGTGAATATCCCAAGAAAGATTGTCCTTGATTGTTACTCCAAGGAATTTTGTGCTGGTTGAGCGAGGAATAGAAATATTGTTCATTTTTATGTCTAGGTTAGGTATAATATTTGTTAAAATTTTCGGACCAAAAATAATGTAATTACATTTAGAATAATTTACTATTAATTTATTTTTGATAAACCAGGTTGATATATTTTGAAGACTGTTATTGATGTATTCTACTTCTTTCAATGGGTCTTTAGTTGGGAAGAAGATGTTAGTGTCATCTGCATATAGAAGGTGATTTGCATCAGTTGCATGTTGAAAATCGTTCATGAAGATTATGAATAGAAGAGGACCTAAAATTGATCCTTGTGGCACGCCTGATCTTACGTTAAGTTTTGTTGAGGAGTGACTTTTTATTACCACATACTGGTCTCTGTTCTCCAAATAACTTTTGAACCATGCACTTACTTTTCCTCTTATTCCATGTGAATTTAATTTTTTAATCAGTATATCGTGGTTGATGACGTCAAAGGCCTTTGAGAGGTCTATGAATACACCTACAGTCAGTATCTTTTCGTTAAGATTATTCATAACATTTTGTGCTAATTGCAGCACAGCTTGCTCAGTTGAATGCTGTGCTCTGTAGCCATATTGATTATCATTTAATAATTTATTTATGGAGAGAAATGAGGTGACTCTGACAAAAATTATTTTTTCTAGTACTTTAGAAAGTGGAGAAAGTAGAGATATTGGTCGATAATTACTTGTCTCTAATTTGCTCCCCTTTTTGTGAATTGGAACTACTCTGGATGTTTTGAAGCATTGTGGAAATATTCCTTGGACGATGGAAAGATTGTAAATATGAGTGATTGGGATGACAATTTCTGGGATGATTTTTTTAAGTAGATTGTTACTTAAAGTATCATCTGACGTGCTTTTTTTGTTGCTTAAGTTTTGAACAATGTACGTTACTTCTTCTTCATTGGTGGAGTTCATATACATTGATTTACAGATTGCACTATTTATTTTTAATTTATCTTCAGTAACTATTTGATTTTCTAACAGCTTCTCTGTGACATTGATGAAGTATTCATTGAAAAGAATACTTATTTCCTCTGGGTCTTCGATGATTTTGTCGTCAACTTTTAGCTTATTAATTTCC
>NW_008704659.1:699381-701478 GCF_000326865.2 Helobdella robusta | reverse complement strand
CACACAGAGAACGTCGACATTTTCATCATCAAATGCACTGTTATCATTTACAACATATTTGATGTCATGCTTTATGAACACACCAACACCTCCGCCTCGTTTGCTTTTTCTATTTTTATATACAAAATTGTAATTATTTAACTTAATTAAATCAACTGTTTCATTGTTCAACCACGTTTCTGATATTACTATAATTTTGAAATGTGTATGTATGTATGTATGTATGCATGTATGTATGTATGTATGTATGTATGTATGTATGTATGTATGTATGTATGTATGTATGTATGTATGTATGTATGTATGTATGTATGTATGTATGTATGTATGTATGTATGTATGCATGCATGTATGAATTTCACAACAAATTCTCAATCCTATTTTAATAATTCTTTTGTCATAGTTTTGAGAAATTATCATTTTATTAAACTCAAAAAAAAATTTAAAAAGTTGTCAACCAAAAAAAATGTTGTACCTACCCGGCTGGAACGCATACATTCAACATTGAAATTATAGTTTGGATAAATAACTGAAAATATACAACAAGTAGGGTGTCGTCAGTAGTTCTTCTTTTAAACAAAATTTGTTGAGAACGATACTGTCATTAGCCTTACTGAGCTTTTTAGCTAAATTTTTGTATCCCGAAATAATATTTTTATTTAAATCCAAATTAAAAATAAACTCCTCAAGTTAAAAACGTTTCATAATCATGGACGGTGGTTTAAATTTAAATTGAAGTAAATATTCACGTAAATACTGGTTTGAAATTAAAACCAAAATCTGCTCTTCTTCTCGGATACGATTATTCATTGCTCTACCACTGACGTGTATTATCAGAAAGCACTATTAGTTGGATGAATTTTATCATGCAATGTGTGTGGTGCGATCTTTCCACATGTACTATGTGTGTATGTGTGAGTGTGTTTATGTGTGTGTGTATGTGTGGTGTATGTGTCTTTATGAATGTGTGTATGTGTGTGTGTGTGTGTGTGTGTGTGTGTGTGTGTGTGTGTGTGTGGTGTATGTGTCTTTATGAATGTGTGTGTGTGTGTATGTGTGTGTGTATGTGTGTGTATATGTGTGTGTGTCTTTATCACTATATGATATTTAACGTCATCATCATCATTTTTATATTACCACCACTACCATGGCTTACTTCAATGTCTTCTCATGACTGTCATCTTTATAATTATCACCATATTATCGTCTTAATCGCTAGAACGACCGACAAATTGAGAAGTTCCTCCGTGACAACCAAATTATCATCTTTACCATGAATCACAACATTATCGTCGCTTGTGAAAGAAAGAGAGAGAGAGAGATAGAGAGAGAGAGAGAGAAAGAGAGAGAGAGAGAGAGACAGAGACAGAAAGATAAAAAGAGAGATAAAGAGAGAAACAGACGGTAAGTAGAAAAAAATCAAAGAATAATAGAAATACAAATAACTTGGAGAGTAATAAAGAGAGGAGATAATGCTGACAAATAAGCATCGAAGCGGTCATGTAAAAGAACAATAAAAATAAAATAACAACAGCGACAACATTTATTATTATTATTGTTATCGTTATTGATAATGAAAACTCAGTAGTAATAGCATTAATTGAGAACACTAATAACATTAACAAAAGGTTATGGTGACGAAGGGAAAAACAAGCATTAACAACATGAACGCAAACAACAACAACACCACCACCAACACCAACAACAACAACAACAGCAGCAGCAACAACAACAACAAAAGAGATAGTAATAAAAAAAGAGTGGAAAAGGAAGATGCTGATGGTGATGATGATGGGGGGGAGGGGGAGGTTTTTTTGAGGTACCTACACGCTGGTGATTTTTTTGGGGAACGTGCCTTGGAATCGTTAGTAGTGATGATGATGACGACGACGACGATGATGACGACGAGGGTTATGATGATGATAATCATGGTGATGTTGATGATGATGGTGACGATGATTATTATTATCATTGTTGTTATTACTGATGTTATTATTATTAATAATATTATTTTTATTTTTATTAATTCAGAGAAGACGTAAGAACGGCGAACATAATTGCATCTGATCCGGACGTGTCGACTGCCTGGTGTTGGAG
>NW_008704659.1:684536-699331 GCF_000326865.2 Helobdella robusta | reverse complement strand
GTTGGTTGGTTTTTTGGTTGGTTGATTGATTGGTTGGTTGGTTGGTTTGTTTGCTGGTTGATTGATTGGTTGGTTGGTTGGTTGGTTTGTTGGTTGGTTGGTTTGTTGGTTGGTTGATTGGTTGATGAATGAATGGAAGGATTGATTGACTGATTAAATGGCATTCAAATTTTGGCAAGTTTGATAGATGAAATGACTTGCTCCAAATGGGGATTTGATTGGATGGAGTGACGGACGAAAACGTGGATGGATTATTTAAAATAAATAAATGATTCATTATTCATTCATCATCATTCATTCATAAAATCATCCATTCACTTGTTCATTCATTCATTCATTCATCTATTCTTTTATTTATTTATTCATTGAATGAACTGCTAAAATAACAATTATCTATTAATAAATAAATAAATGCATGGCTGGTTTGTTGGTCGCTAGATTGTTTAAATAGTTGATCGGTCCGGTCGGTTGAGTTAGTTGATTGGTTGGTTGGCTTGTTAGTTGGTTGACTGGTTGGTTGACTGGTTGGTTGGTTGGTTGGATGGTTGACTGGTAGGTTAGTTGGTTGGCTGGTTAGTTGGTTGGTTGGTTAGTTGGTTGATTAGTTAAATGTTTGGATGGTTGGTTGGTTAGTTGGTTGGTTAGTCAGATGTTTGGTTGGTTGGATGGTTGACTGGTTGGTTGGTTGGTTGGTTAGATAGTTGACTGGTTGGTTTGGTTGGTTGGTTGGTTGGTTGGTTGGTGGACGATTTTTTTGATTGTTTTCTTCACTAGCTGGATTTGTTGTTTTTTTACCTTCCATATGTTTTACTTTTTACAAAATTGATTGAGAATTTATATGGTCGGCTGCTTATTGGACAGGTTTGACTGGGGAGATGATTATTTAACCATTTGTTTGTTTGCGTCTGTTTGGCTTTTATTTTGTTTTTTATCTTTGTTTTATTATTTTTTCATTTTTTCAGTCATTTGTTAATTTAATCATTCATCTCTTCCATCCATCATTCACTCATTCATTTTTAAACCATTCATTCAATCGTTTGTACGTTAATAATCGTTCTATATATTGCTTTGGTTAATTTATTCACTATTCACTCATTCATTCATTCATTCGTTTATTCATTCATTCACCCATGCATTCATTCATTCATTTAACCAATCAATCAATCGATCATTCATACGATCATTCAACTGCTGTTGAATTCAATTCATTCATTCAACTGCTGATCATTCAATTCATTCATTCATTCAATCATGCATTCATTTATTCAATCAATCAATCAATCATACAATCATTCAACCATTCATTCATTCATTTATTTATTCATTCATTCATTCATTCATTCATTCATCCATTCATTCATTCATTCATTCATTCATTCATTCATTCATTCATTCATTCATTCATTCATTCATTCATTTATTCATTCATTCATTCATTCATTCATTCATTCATCCATTCATCCATTCATCCATTCATCCATTCATCCATTCATTCATTCATTCATCCATTCATTCATTCATTCATTCATTCATCCATTCATTCATTCATTCATCCATTCATTTATTCATTCATTCATTCATTTATTCATTCATTCATTCATTCATTCGTTCCTTCGTTCGTTCCTTCATTCATTCATTCATTCATTCGTTCATTCAGTTCGTACAAAGCCCTCATCAGTAAACTCGATAACATCCACCGACTCTACGACGACGAAGATAGCACTAATAACGCGTTAGTAGCACGCTACTACCACCACTACAACAACTACTACTACCACTACTACCACCACTACCACTACTACTACCATCACTACCACCACTACTACTACCATCACTACCACTATCACCACCACCACTACTACTACTACCTCTACTACTACTACTACTACTATTACTACTTCTGCTACTACTGCTGCTGCTGCTGCTACTACTACTTCCACTTCTACTACTAAATAATATAAATAGTGTAAAAAAGAAATAAAAATAATAGCAATAATAATACTAAGAAGAAGAAAGGAAATAAATAAATTATAAAAAATATGACGTCAACTTTGGTTAGGACAATTTTCGCGCCAAAATAAAAATTACGTCATTTTTTTCCCGCCATTTTTGTTTGCTCTTGCAGAATGAAAGCAAACATTTCCTAAAGTAATAATGTAGCAGTTTGTAGTACTACTAACGAAAGCAGTAGTGGTAGTAGTCGTAGTAGTAGTAGTAGTAGTGGTAGTAGTAGTAGTAGTGGTAGTAGTCGTAGTAGTAGTAGTAGTTGTATAGTAGTAGTCGTATTAGTAGTAATAGTAGTAGTAGTGGTAGTAGTAGTAGTAATAGTGGAAGAAATGTTTTTATACTTTTGTAAACTATCGTCATAAACATCACTATGCTATCACCACTATCGAAGCAACTTTTATCTTCATCATCATAATCATCAACATCATCATCATCAACATCATCATCAACATCATCATCATCATCATAAATGTTACTGTCATCACTATCAAGATCACCACCACTACCACCACCACTACCACCATCAGATTGGACTCTGAAAGCCAGCACCTTGCTAACAAAACATTCCAAGACATCCGTGTTATTAAGACATTGGGTGTTGGTGGTTTTGGGAGAGTTGAGCTGGTTGGTGTGTTCATCCATCTATCCACTCATTCATATATCCATTCTATAATTCATTCATTCATTCATACATTCATTCGTTCATTCATTCGATCGTTTGTTTTTTCGTTCATTGTTCGTTTGCTCGTTCGTTCGTTCATCTATACATTACTCATTCATAAACCTACATGTTTATTTTTCATTCATTTTATTAATTTATTTATTACCTTATTATTTTATTCATTTAATCATACATTCACTCACTCCCTCACTCACCCACTCACTCACTCACTCCCTCACTCCCTCAGTCACTCATGCATTTATCCACCCGACCTACGGCAACCAATCACCAATCGATCGTCTTCCCGCCACAATTTTCCCGCCAAAAAGATTCAGATAGGCAAAGACAGCAGTCGGAGCTACGCGATGAAGCAGCTGAAGAAGCAGCACATAGTAGACACGAGACAGCAGGAGCACATTCTGAACGAGAAAAATATCATGGCGGCTGTACAGTGTGATTTCATCGTCAGGTGGCTACGACTTAGTGATAACAGTAACAACAACAACAACAATAATAATAATAATGATTATTATTGTTGTTATTATTATTTTTTATTGTAGTAGTAGTTGGAGTAGTTGTTGTAGTAGAGGAAGTAGTAGCAGTAGTAGTAGTAGTTGTTGTTGTTGTTGTTGTTGTAGTAGTAGTAGCAGTAGTAGTAGTAGTAGTAGCAGTAGTAGTAGTAGTAGCAGTAGTAGTAGCAGTAGCAGTAGTAGTAGTAGTAGTAGTCGTCGTCGTCGTAGTAGTTGAGAAACAGTAAGCAGTTGCATTGGTAGTAATTTTATTATTATTTTCATATATTTTTATAGTTTTTCTCTTCCTTTATTAACATGTAGAACCGTTTATGTATAAAATTTTTATTTCTGGAAAATAATTAGTTAAATAAAATAAAAATTTTATGAAATATTTCTTTTTTTTAGATTGTACAAGACATTCAAAGACTCCAAATACCTTTACATGATCATGGAACCGTGTCTAGGAGGCGAGCTGTGGACAATTCTCAGAGATAAGTGGGCACCGTTTTTCGTTTTCGCTAAAGTTGTTGGGTATTTTGGGCTATTCCCGGGGTTGAAAATGTACTTTTTATGTTTTATCTTTGGCTGTGGATATGTTGGGTACTTGTTGAAATACTTTTTTAGAGTATTTTCAGAAATCAATTTTAAATTGATTAATTTTCGTATTTTTTAGAAGCTGAGTTTTGATTTTTCTGTATTTTGTGGAAATTGAAATGTAACTTTTTGAGCTGTTTAAGAATTGTTTGGAGGTTCTTGTTTTGATACGTTATTGGCTAGTTTGCTAATGTTTCTGGCTTATATTGTTTCTACCCTATACATTTTAGCGATAGTAAGTAGTAGTAGCAGTGTTTGTAGTAGTAGTAGTATATATATGTATATATATATATATATTATTATTATTATTATTTTTATTATTATCAACAATTTATTAAGCGCATTATAAAATTGAAATTTCTCGAAAGCGCTCTCTATTATAAATGAAATCAGTGAAGGTCAATAAAGTACAAATCGATAAAGTATTTCTATGTCAAAATAAATATGTTTTTAAGTTCCTCTTAAAATCATCAAGCTTTAGTCCAGGCGATTGCGGAAGACTGTTCCAGGCAATTGGTCCTGACACGGCAATATTTCTAGTTGCAGTTTGTAGTTGAGTTGTTGTCACTGCCAGTAGGTTGGTATAGTCTGATTTCAATTTTACACCTGTTGAAGAAGCTTTTTTTTTTAAGATTTTATTTGCTAGATATACTGGTAACAACCCGTTCAAAGCCTTATACATAGTCACACAAATCTTATCGTTGATTCTTTTTTTCACTATTAGCCAATGTAGGTCTCTTAAAATGGGTGTCACATGGTCATACTTTCTACGTCCAACAGTTATTTTTGCAGCTCTATTCTGTATCGATTGAAGAAAAGCAATAGATCTCTTTGGTAATCCATTGAACAAGCTATTGCAGTAGTCTAACCGTGAATTGCATGGTTGTTTGATGTAAATATTTTCGAACGCGGTATAACTGGCAAAGCTGATAAGAACATGATTTAGATATGGTTTTTATATGATCTTTAAAAGATAATCTCGAGTCAAAAATACACCCTAGGTTTGTTGCATTTTCACAGAATTGTATTTCATTATTATCAATTTTGACTGAATTAATATTAATTTTAGAAAGCTGTTGTCATGTACCGACAGGTAAAAATTGAGTTTTATCTTGATTCAATTTGAGACAATTTCTTGACATCCATGTACCTATTTTAGTCAAGCATTCAATGAGATTTTCAACTTTACTTTCAAACAGTTCTGGTTCACTGCTAACTATTATTTTGATATCAGCAGCGTACGCATGATATGAAAATCCAAAGGATTCTATTACTTCATATACTTCAGCAGTGTACAGTACAAACAGAATAGGTCCCAGGACTGAGCCTTGTGGTACACCAGATGACATTGCTTCAATACCAGATAATTTGTTCCCGAAAAAAACCTGCTGAGTTCTGCCAAACAAATTGGCTACAACTCCAATAACTCCATAATCGTATTGTAGGCGATTCATCAGGATTTGATGGTCTACGCAATCGAAGGCAGCACTCATGTCCAAGAATGTAAGCAACGAAACATATTGTTTATCGATTGCATTAAACAACTCAGACATAACATACAGCAGTGCTGTTTCAGTTGAGTGATAACGTTTATATCTAAATTGAAATACTGGTATTAAGCTATTTTTGTGTAGTTGACTCAGTAGCTGACTGGCAACAACTCGTTCAATAACTTTAGAAACGAAGCAAATGTTTGATATGGGTCTGTAACTTTTCATTTCATTTCTCTCATCTTTCATTTTCTTCAAGACAGGTGTAATAACTGCGTGCTAACATTTATTCGGAAATACTCCCTCTTGCAAGCATAAGTTAACGAGGCTTGCGAGAAAAACAATAAAAATATCTATATGTTTTTTAAGCACATGGGTCGAAAAAACATTTAACATACAGGTTTTAGCCGGTAGATCAAGCACAATTTTCTTTATGTCTAGTTCCTCAACGACAGCAAAATTTGTGAGCAGACAATTTTCGGTAAGCCTACATCTGTCAAAAGTAAGTTTTTCGTTAATACTAATAGTATGCTTGATCCGATCGGTCTTTTCTTGAAAAAACCCATAAATTGTGAAGCCGTGATATCAACATTATCATAAAGTAAGCTATGGTTACCTTTACAAAAAATTTTGTTTACTACGTTCCATAGACCCTTTGAATCTCCATTACTATCAGCAATCAACGTTTTCCAGTAATCATTTCTTTTTATTGAAAAGAGTTTGGTTTTATTTTTCAAAGAAGCGATCCATTCATTTCGACTCACTGATGACAAACAACGTCTGTATTTCCTTTCTATACGTCGACAGTATCTTTTAGCTGCTCTACACTCATCATCAAACCACGGAGCCATAAGATCACTTCTATGCTCGATAAACCGGAGAGGCGCAATTTTGTCAGCAATCTTCCTCATTTCGTTATTTAAAACATCAAATTCACGATTCACATCTCGACTTCGACAAGGCTCATGCAGTGGTGAATTATATTGTATATATATATATATATATATATATATATATATATATATATATATATATATATATATATATGTATGTATTTGTACCTAAGGGGTTATTTCGACGACCCAACCACCCGATTTTTCACTGCCTGTGTAGTTGAGGCCCTCATCTACTTGCACGAGAGGGGGGTGGTCTACAGGGATCTGAAGCCTGAAAACTTATTGGTTGATAGCAAGGGTTACATCAAACTGGTTAGTATCTTTTAGTTTCTGTTTAACCTTGACCGCCTTTATTCATTAATAATCGTTCAACTGCAATTACTTTATTTTAGTAACTTAGCTTTGTTGAATAACGTAACGTAATAAATTTTCCCAAATGGTACGATCTATACTATTGGTCAGGTCGATTTCGGGTTCGCAAAGCTGATTGGCTACGGTCGGAAGACTTGGACTTTTTGTGGTACACCAGAGTATGTTGCCCCAGAAATAATTTTAAACAAAGGTCATGACCTTTCTGTTGATCTTTGGTCTCTCGGTATCTTGATGTTTGAACTTTTGACTGGGAGGTTGTTTTTTAAGAGTGATTTATTGCCTTGTTTAATTTTAAAACTTTGTTTTTTTTCATCTATCGTAGAAGTGCATATTATCCGCGTATCTATTTGTACTCTAACAAAATAATATTTTATTTCATCACGTGATCAATAATTCGTTTTGGTAATGTTTCCTATAGGAAATTTAGGACAAAATTTAAAGTATTCTTTTATATAAAAATCGGTCCCGACAAACACAGAGCCTTGTAGTAAATTGTTCTCTAGTTTGATTTTTCTCGTTTCAAACACAAAGCCTGAACTAACTCGCCAACCTCAAATTTCTTAAATGATCGATGAAATTGATCAGGTTCAAATTAAATACTGCTCTCCCTACAACAGCCCGCCATTCACTGGCACAGATCCAATGAAGACGTACAACATGATTTTGAAAGGAATTGATTCCGTGGACTTCAGCAAGAGGAGGATAACCAGGAACGCTCAACAACTCATCAAAAAACTTTGCAGGCATGTCTTGAACATTTTTTCCAATTCTTTTTTTTTTAATTCTAATTCTTTTTTTAAAATTAAACAGTGTTAAACTTATTAAATAGTGTTAAACAATCAACCAACCAGCAAACCAATCAAACAACCAGCCAACCAATCAAACAACCAGCCAACCAACCAAACGACCAATCTATAATTCAACCAACTAGCCAGCCAACCCACCAATCCAATCAACAACTTCAAACCCATTGAATCCCATAGGGACAATCCGTCAGAGCGCTTGGGATACGGAATGCACGGATTGCGGGATGTGCGCAAACACAAGTGGTTTGATGGATTCAACTGGGAAGGCCTCAAGAATAGATCCATGAAACCGCCATTCCAACCGATAGTCGTTATTATTATTATATTAATAATAACATTAATAATATTATCGTTATTTCCACTGTCTTCATTATTATCGTAATAACAATATTATTATTATATTATTACTTCTATTATTATTTCTATTCTTTTAATTAGTAATTTTATCTGGTAGAATTCCAGTCCAAATTTTTTCACGTCAAAGTAAAATTTTATTTTAAATTCCGTGACAGATCAACAATTGCTGCGACACTTCGAATTTTGACGAGTATCCTCCTGACGATGGGGATCCGGAAGATGATGAATCCGGGTGGGATAGGGAGTTCTGACGGGAATAATTTTTATTTATTTTTTCATTTATATATTTTTTCCGTCATTCAATCATTCATTTGTCCATCTATTCATTCATTTGTTTGCTCTCTCGCTCACTAAATTCACTCAAATTATTCACTCGTTCGTACTCTCGCTCGATGAACTTTTCTGTTTGTTCATTACCATGAGTTAATTCATTCATTAATTTTGTGGCTAATTAATTCATTCATTCATTCATCCATTCATTCATTCATCCATTTATTCGTTTTATTTATATATTTTTTCATTAATAATTCATTTTTTCCTTTATAAATTCGATTATTAATCAATTCTTTCATTCATTCATTCATTCATTCATTCATTCATTCATTCATTCATTCATTCATTCAGTTGCTCTTGCAATAAATATTCCAAACATTCCGTCACTGGTCACTCATTTATAAGCAAAAATATAAAATCATTTTTTCGGAGATATATAATGTATAATAAAAATAATTATATTATAATTACTTAAAATTAAAATAATATATATCAGCCAGAAATCCTATCATCATCTTTAAGTTCATTTTTTGGTGGTTCTTGTGAACTATTGCATATCTAATTATTACATATCCATTACAACATTCCCCAGCAACTTTGTAGGTCCCATTAAAACAATGCTGAATTGTTGAGATGCTGCTTCAATCTCTGAGATCTCATCTTTCTTGTAAAATTGTGCGTCCAAATTGATTTGTAAATCAGGTTTTATAAAATTAACTTTATTAAATGTACCTAGTTAAACATCTTAGCTAGGCAATTACTTACCTACCTACCGCCGAATTCTACATTGGAGTTTGTATATTGAACGTTTCGGCACCAATTTTTATAGCAGTTGTTTTACTTAACTACTTGTATTAATATATTATTACATAATAATAATAATAATAAGCTTCCATACAAAATATTTTATTGTTATTTCATAAATGCTTAAAAAACAAGTTACTAAAAAATTTAAAAACTTAAAATGGCAATAAGTTTAAGGCTACACGTATAAACGACAAAATTAAAAAAAAAGTTTTGAAATTAAATTATATAAAAACACCATAGATATGGATAAAAAGTATTTTCTATATCTATGGATGTAGGAAATTGAAGTTTCCACATCTAGGGAAAACGCATAAAAACGCAACGTTAGCAAACTTAGATCGATCAAATTAGATTAGAAAAGTTTCAGACAAGCGCATATTATTATTTGGCATTATTAAAAACGCATAAATTGCAGTCAAATATTAAATTCAATAAAAATTATACGTTAATTATTAAAATTTATATATTTTTAATATGAATATTATCACCGAAATACTTAATCCATGAACTACTGAAAATCAAGTCGGATTACGATTTGTAATTAAATACTTTCAAACAGTGGTTGCCAGAGTCAGCCACAAGAATGCGGTCATCATCGATGAAACAAACGCCCTGCGGTCCACTTAACTGGCTTACGGACGTATCAACGGTGTGCATGTACGAACCATTTGATTTATATACCTGGATTTTCGAGTTTCCAAAATCGCAAACAACTATATCGCCTGATTTTTTATGAACCGCTAAACCGGTTGGCCCTCTGAGGCCATTAGCCCCGAAGCATTTTACAAATTTTCCTTCCCTTGTGAAGATTTTGACCTTATCACTTCTGAAATCTGTGATTATAACGTGGTTTTCGTCGTTGGAGAGGGCGCAGAAATGAGGTCTGCAGAGTTCCTCATCTCTGTAGCCCTGAATGCCAAAGCGGAATGTAAGTTCCCCCAAAGCTGCTGTGAATGTCTGAACACAACAGCCCCTGTTGTCAATGACCAGTAAATTTCTCTGAGGGAAAATATATTTATTTTATTGTTAAGTTATTAAATTAGAAATAACGTTAGTTTTTATACCCATTAATGTTTAATGCTTTTACAGTAACGATTTATATATTTTTAGGGATTTACAATTTTTTTTGAGTAATCGTGTAGATACTATTTTTCTAAATGAATTAACTAACCTTGTATATAATTTATTTTAAAATGATAAAATTAATTCTATTGAAAAGAACAAAATCTCGCACAACACTACCTGGCTGTCGATCATCAACCCCTTCGGTCCCAACAAATTGTTGTAGCCAATTTTCTTCAAATAGCTGCCGTCAGCATCGAACAGTAGGACGCAATGGTTCTCATAATCAGTAACGTAAATCTTCCCGGATAGATCCGTACTAATCCCAATTAGGAAAGGTTGAAGTTTTAGCGGCAAACTTGATAAATTAAATTTATTCACGAACTTTCCCAACAAAACATCTAGAACCTGAATGCACTGGTTCTTGCTGTCCGTAATGTAAACTTGTCCGTTTTTGTGGCACACTCCTTGAACATTCATAAATTCTCCAAGCTGATTTCCTTTGTTGCCGAAACGTTTGAAATTCATTTTTGAATTGATGATTTCATTTTCTGGAAAATTACTTATTGTTCGCTTCACCTCATTCAACGTTAGTTTTTGTCCAAATTTAACCAACGTCGTTTTGGATCGTGTCAGTTGTCTGTGATCGCCACAATTTCTCGAGGCGTTTCTCGAGAGTTTACATTTTGCAAAAGCTGTAGGTGAGATACTTAAATTATGTAGTTCTAATTTGTTCATCTTCATGTTTTTAAATTTGTTGTCTAAAGAGATGTTAGCGTCATTGTAGGCTGGACTTTGTTCTTCTTCTTCAATTTTTTCATTCATTATCCTGTTTTCTCTGGAGGTTATATATTTTGTAGTTTCTTTGAGATTCTGCTTGGTCCTTGCTTTCAGGCTCTGCATACTTGTGTTTGAAAATTTAGCGTGGGCTGGAGATTGCCTGACAATTCCTGTGCTAGCAACTCGTCTAAGTTGTTCAGTCTTGCTCGGAGAACTATTCCAGGGTGGTCGATTCAAACTGCTATTGCTTCTGTGTAAATTTGAAGAAGTTGATGGAGTCTTTACTGCATTCGATTGCACTTTCACTAAAGTTCTATCTACTCTGCTCGTCATATTTTGAGAATTTCGAAGCGGGAATGATTTTCTTTGGTCAGGCGTTGAGGAGTTGGATTTTATGTAGGGAGATGTTGGAAGAGATGTTCTAGCTGGGATTGTGGCGGCTTTTATTTTAAACGGCGAATTTTTTAATGGAACTCCGTAGTTGAACACTTTCAAAGAATGCAAACCAGGCTGCTTCAGAGTAAATTTTAAATAACAAACAGAATTTTTCTTCGTAATTGAGTTGTCCGGCTGTACCACATCAACGCTAATCATTTGTTCGTTGGGGTCTATGATCATCGCTTGTATAATCCGATCAGCTTTTTCTTTATAGACATCTGTCAAGAGGTTTTTGTGGTCGCACATTGATAACACTACATTAATTTTTGTTATATTGTTAATATAACAGTTACTTTCCAAGTCCGGCTTTGATAGACTAATTATGGTTGAACATAACAAACCATCCGTCATGATCCCGTTAACATGACTGCAGTGACTTTCGAGATTCATCAGCCCACTGTTGTCAAACTCTATGAAAGAACTTTCGTTTGGTTGCTCATTTTCAAATTTTATTTTTTTCATTAGTTCATTTTTATTAATATCCACCTCATTGTTGAATGCTTTCAATGCCAACAAAATCAATTCGGGTCGCTCACTGTCCAAAACTTTTTCTAAAAAATCCTGCTTAATTCTTATGTCAATGATGGAGTCAGAGATTTTGAGTACTTGGTCGTCAAATATTTTTGATCTTTCTTCATAAACTGAGTTTAGACGTTCCAAACAATACCTCTTCTTGGCGGTAAATGCCTTCTGCAATGCGTCGAAAGATTGCAAACATTTTGTTTTAGCATCGTTAAAATTGTTATCTAAACTTTCTCTCGTTCTCCTAATAAAATCATGATTATTTGTTAGATGTTGTTGGTTTTCTTTCAATAAACTTTCCAGCGATTGTAGCTTGAGTTTGTGCTTGTGGGCAGCCTCTTGCAATCTCGTCTGTTCGTGACCGAAGTGTTCCAGTTCACAGCAGGATTGGCACAAAACAATTTCGCAGTCATTACAATAAAACTCGATGCAACTTTTCGGATGAAGAATGCAGTACATTTTGTCAGTGGAATAAACGGAAGAGGATCGGTAACTTTGCGAAAAAATTCCGCTTTGAGTTGCATCTGTTACCATAGAATCATCCATAACAATGGCCGAAGACGATGCCGTGTCTGGCTGGTTTGTGCTTAGATTTAATTCTCTTTCTTCATTTGATGAATCGTCGCCATCTTTGAGGTTGACGAGGTTGGTGGATGTTTTGTTGGGGGTGGATTCCAAGTTGGTTAATGTGATTGTGGAGATGAGCAGGTCACTTCTGTTGGACAGGGACTGCGACGACTCGCTTGTTAACGTTGCTTGTGGATGTTTTATTACGTCGCTGAGACTCTTCAGTGTTGAGAAATCGCTCTTAGATTAAATTACGTTGTAATAAATTTTAATTATTTTATGGCAAGAAGAATTTAACTGTCACAACAATACCAATATTAATATTAAAAGCTCTACGGTTCCAACAATTTATAATTACATTGTTAATCATCATCGAATGTTACAAAAGTTGCGAATGAAAAAATAAATTCTTACAATATCAAAATACCAATCAGAACAATAAAATTGCGAATAAAAATGTAGATTTTTCTCAAAAATAAATCTAAAGAAACAAAATTGATTTTTAAACAAGTAAAAAAACTTGACCAAATTTACACAAAAACCAGATTTTTTGCAAAAAAAAATTGAATCCAACTCACAAAACTCGAGTTTTCCAACTCTAGCGACGACAACAAACAGTTATCCGGCAAATGGCAAACACCAGAAGCCGGCAAAACAGAGGAAACGAAGCAAAGTGGGCACACAAGACTTAGGCTATTTTCGGGAATGTATTCCTCCAAACATTTCAGACAGAATGAATGCCAACATGAGAGAATTTTCGGATTTTCATAGGAATTTGAACAAATATGGCAAGTGAGCAAAGAAGGCTGTTGTTGTGGTTGTGTTGCTCGTTTGTTTGTTTTTGGGATCTCCGCTATAATCTCATCATCCATACTCTCTGGTTTTGTTACTAGATGTTAAGAGCTGGAGGTGTAGTTTGAAAAAAGGTTTGATATTTGGTTGTTAATGAGTTACGTGTATTTACATCAATATTTACAATTTGTTAATTAATTTATTTATTGATTAATTCGTTATATAGTCAACTAACTAAATGCAAAAACTCTTTTAAAAAATTAATTAATTAATTAATTAATTGGAGGTATATTTACTAGAAATAATCATTAATTGTACTATATAGTACATCACCGACTTATTTAGTAAAATCAAAAAGTATCTAATGTATATCTATCCGAAATTAAAAAATAATTTAATAACCATTACTTAATTAATTAATACCTACCCAATTAATTAACTAAATATTTGAAATAATATTATTATCATAAGAAATTAATACTGATGTTACTTATAAAAATCACTTTTACTGTAGTGTTGCAAACCAGTGTTTGACAGTGTTATAAATGTTAGCTAGCCAACAATAGACTTGAAAGCACAGCATGAGAAAACTGTATCAAATATATGAATATGAATTAGTATATAAATGCGTTAGGGTGATCTGTGAATGTGTATATTGTATATATATATATATATATATATATATATATATATATATATATATTACATAAACATTTCTATACATATATTGAATACCTCTGAGTCGTTTATGTGTATGTGTGTGTTTGTTTGTATGTACCTGTGTGTGCTTGTCTGTCTGTTTGTCTGTCTGTTTGTCTGTCTGTTTGTCTCTCGGTGTGTGTGTGTGTGTGTGTGTGTGTGTGTGTAAAGAATTTGTATTCAGTGTATTATTATGCACTTCAGATTTTCAAAAATTACAACCGAGTGATTAGACTTTGATATCTGATTGTTTGTTCGCTGACTTAGCAGTCAATCAATCACTCACTCAAACGCTCAATCACTTATTTATTCATTCGTTCATTTGTTCGTTCGTTCGTTCGTTTGTTCTTTCGTTCATTCGTTCGTTCATTTATATAATCATTAATTTATTAGCTGTTATTCAGAATTGCTCATGGGTTTAAAAATTGAATTGAATTATGTAGTAAGAGATGTGTAATCAGTGGTGTTTGTGTGTGTGTGTGTGTTTTTGCGTGTCTTAAAAATTGTGTATCGAGTTTGTATGCGTGTAAACAAAGAAGTGTACGTATAAAATGTATATATGTGTGCGTGTACTGTGTGTTTGTATGTATATAAGTACATTATGTATACTAGCATGTATGTAAGTGTGTATTTGAATGTGTGTGTATGCGTATGTGTGAGTGTGTGGTACGTACATTGCCGGAGTGTGTATGTGTGTGTGTGTGTGTATGTGTAGTGTGTGTGTGTGTGTACCGTGTACAAAACAATGGAGCTTGCACTGGTGACAATGTACATCATCTACATAAAGATATGTGCACGTGCAAGTGCAACACGATATAAACACATGTGCAATACTTGTGCTGTTCCTTTACACACACACACACACACCACACACACACACACACACACACACACGTAGATCATACACATAAACATGTGTACTTGTTCACACTGAAATTCAATTTTATTCGTTTTCATTATTGGTTAACCTGGCCGAGGTGGGCAGATTTTTAAATTTCATTACATTATTATGCCAAGTTTTGTTGGTTGCAACGAGCGGATGAATTGTGTATGTGTATGTTTGTGCGTGTGTGCGTGCGTGTGGTGAATTTTATTTGAATTTGATTGGAATTTGTTAACTCGAGAAATAGAATGAGAGAGAAAGACAAAAATAGAAAGAG
>NW_008704659.1:664536-679536 GCF_000326865.2 Helobdella robusta | reverse complement strand
TGCTATAAAAAATTTATTTCAATTTATTTTATTATTTTAATATTGTTTTATTTTATTGTTTCGTTTTCTTTTGTTTTAGGTCCAGTTTACTACAAAAATCTGGCACCCAAACATCAGTTCGGTGACAGGAGCCATATGCCTAGATATTTTGAAGGACCAATGGTTGTTTGTTTGTCTTTTGTTGTTTAATCTTATTTCAAAAATTGTTCTTGCAAAATTAGACATGATGTTGATGTTGGTGATGAATTTATTGATGATAATGACGAAGGTGATTGATATTAAGAATGATGCGGATTAATTTTCATTGTTAATGTTGGAAGTTGATGATGAAAATATTGCTGAAGATAATGATATTGATGATGATGTTAAAATTAAATGAAAAGCTTTTCTTTGGTGAAGTGAATATTTGTTTATAATGTTTCAAAAAGTTTAATTTCAAAAACAAAATCCAGCATTTCCGAAAAGACAAGATCAAACAATTTCAAAATCAAATCCGATTCATTTTTAAAAATGAAAATCCCCCAAAATCAAAAAATTATTTTCCAGGGCGGCGGCTATGACGTTGCGGACAGTCCTGCTATCCCTACAGGCTCTCCTGTCGGCGGCCGAACCCGACGACCCGCAAGACGCTGTGGTGGCCAAACAATTCAAAGAGTCTCCTGACATTTTCAAAAAGACCGCTCGACATTGGGCCAATGTTTATGCTGGAGGTAGGTTGTGTCTTGATTAGTGAATGTGTGTCTGTGTGTGTGTGTGTGTTACATGCTAATTTATCCGATTGAGGAATTTGGTTTTCGTGTGTGTGTTTGTTTTTTTTCACACTAATTTATTTGTGTGTGTGTGTGTCTGTATCTGTGATATTCATTTCAATTTTTCTCCCTCTACTTCTTTTTCTTTCTTTCTTACATTCAGGGCCCAAACGAGAATATGACCTTGAGCAGAAAGTGGAACAGCTCAAAACAATGGGCTTCGAAGAAGTTATTATTATTTATTATAGTTATTATTTTTATTGATGTTCATAGTATGATTTTATTTCTGCTGTAAGTTTTGCCAATATTATTATTATTGTTATTATTATTATTATTAGTTGTAGTAGTAGTAGTAGTAATAGTAGTAGTATTAGTAGTAGTAGTATTAGTGAAAGTGGCAATAGTAGTATCAGTGGTAGTATTATTGCGGTTATTATTATTAATATTATTATTGTTGATGTTGTTAAATTATTATTATCATTATTATTATGTAAATTTACCTAAAAGTAGAAAAATTTTGTTGACCTTCACCCTTGACCTTCACTTATAGCACAGGGCGAGGGCGGCACTGTCCACGCACAACTGGATGACCGAGAGGGCAATGGAGCATTTGCTGAGCTGAATTAATTATGATTTATAATTATTTATTATTATTAATAATTATTATTTATTATTTTTGTTATTACTTGTTTACCTATTACTATTTTTATGTTTTCATTATTATTATTGTGGTCGTTACTAATTTATTATGGATAGTAAGTGCTCTCGTTGTGAAACAATTAAAATGATATAAAGATAAAAAAAAATTTAGGGTATTAAACTTGATGAAACATCGTTTATTATTATTATAATTTTTATTATTATTGCTATTATTAATATTATAATTATTACTGTATTTTTATTCAACTAAATCAGTTTTTTTTTTTAAATTTTGCTGCGTGTCCACATCTTGGCCGATGTGATTCTTTTCCTCCTTATAACCCTGCTAAAAGTTTCATTAACAATAGGTTTATTATTATTTAATTATTACTCTTATTATTATTTATTTATCATTATTTTTATTTATTATTATTATTATTTAATAGTGATATGCTATGGTGTAGTTTTATCTATAAAGAATAAACTAATCTTTTATTGAATCTTTCAAAAAAGTATCATCATCATCAATGCCGCCAGTTTGATCATAAAAATAAAATGAGATGAATTAAAATCATTATTATTATTATTATTATTGTCATTTTTAATATTTTTTTGCATGCGTTTGCAGTTAATGCATCTTATTTGGAATGCACACAAAACTGACTTTTGTTTATAACTCTAGCTCCTATATACAATATATAACCCTACATTGTGTGTGGTGTGTGTGTGTACCAAATTTTTGAGAGTATATATATATATTATATATATGTATATATATACCTGTGATGTGTGTGTATGATATATGTGTAAACATGTATATCTTGTATATCTATATGTGATATATATATTTATATATACATGCATTTGCAACATATATACATGTATGTGTGTTTTTGTGTGTGTGTGGTGAGTGTGTGTATCACATTTCGTCGGTCATCTTTCTGTAGTCTTTGCAATTTTGAAGAGTTCGTTGTTTTGATAAATAATGTTGTGATGAAAAAATTAATTGGCTAATTAATTAACTAACCATTTTATCTCATCAGATAGTTAAAATTATTATTGATATAAGGGTTTCTTTCATTATTTAAATTACTTTTTATTTAAATTTAATATAATTAACTTGAAATTCGTATTTTTAATTTTACGTTTTACTGGCGTATAAAACGAAAAGAGAAATTAAAAAAGGCTTTGCTATGGTTTTTGTTACAATGTATAAATTAATAAAAATGAAATTTAATAAATTCAAATGATGGTCTGTACGAGAAGAATGGTTAATATGTCTGTTATAAAGACGTTTCAAATTTTAAAAGTAGAAAAATATTTTTATAAGAAAAATTATCGTAGAAGACTTAGCGGTAGAAGGCTCTGTTTTTAACGGATGACTATTTTATGAAAGTTCTCAATGTTTTCTCAACATCGTTGGTTTGATTGGTCTGGTCATTTTCAGAGTTGTGGTTTGGGCAACGTCTTTCGAGGGCCGGTCTAATAGTGTTTTTGGTTTATTAGTTTTCAATGTAATCGTCAATTTGCATTTGTTTCTTTCTACTGAGGCGGGTGTAGGCATGGTTGAGCGTGCAGTTGAACCTCTGACGAACGAGCTGTCTGAACTTTTTTGCGTGGTTGTGTTGGTGGCGGTTGTGTTACTGAGATTTGATCTGTTTGAAGAGGATGATCCGTTTCGTTTGCGTGGTGCATCAGAGGGATTGCCATTCAGCGACAACGTTGACAACTTCATCAATGATGATTTGTTGCCGTTGAGAGCGTAAGCCGGCGGAGATGGTTTGGAATTTTTTGGGCGATCGTCCCTGGAAAGATGTGGTTGCTTTTTAGTAGAATCTAGTAGGAAGGAAGCAGTCAGGTTGGTGATCGGGTCGAGACGTGTATGGCGGAGTTTTGCTTCGACGGCGTTAGTGTAGGACTGCAAATCCCTCCGTCGCACGCCTGTAGCCGAAGAGGATCGCTGTTTCTTCCCAGACGCCGAAACTGTTGAGGTAGATTTGAAGTTATTTTGCGAGGACGCTGAAGAATCTCTGAGAGAAGTTCGTTTTTTATCTGTAGATGTCGCCGGCGGGTTAGATGTCTTGTAAATCGTTTCGCTTTTGACTCGCTTCTCTTTTTCTTGTTTGCTTTTTTCTGCTGCCAGTGGTGTCACTCGACTTGCTGGTTTTGAAGCTGTTCTGTTGAATGCGTTGGGCGGTTTGTGGTTGAAGTTTGCGATTGTGGAGCCGAAATTTGTCCTAAATTGATAAGGTCTTGTTTTTTGAGATTCAGTTGATAGTCCTGATGTTGTTGGTCGCATCGATGAGATTTTTGAATGCACGTTGCTTCGTGCTGTTGTAGGATGCATCTCGTTAGATCTGTCAATAATTTGTTTTGGTTTAACGTTGGTGGAGCTCAAGCTTAAAACCTTTTCCTGTTTACTAGTTTTAAAATTGTTATTTAACGAAGGAGTAGTTGTAATTTTTTGAAAGTCGATTGGAAGATCATTCGTGACGTTGATGTTCACGGAACCCGAGTCTCTTTCTCGAGAACTATTTCGAGAACTCTTCTGAGATGTTGATGTATTAGAGAACTCTTCGGAGTCGAACCCTTCGTCTTTGAAGTTGTTGTCAGATAATTTGTCAGAGTAATGTTTCTCGCTAGTGACAGAACTGCTGGTAGAATCTCTGTTGTGGAGGTTTTTGATGTTGCTGACGTTGCTGTTGATGCTGTTGGCCGTTGCATTCACCTCTCGTCCGTAATTGTGCGTGCGCTTCATTTCAACTTCCTGAGGTTCCAACCCAGAATATAATTGCGTTAATCTCTTCATGCGTTCTTTCACGTTCAGTGATGCCGCTGGTGGTGGTGGCGGTGTAGATAAATGAAGAGCGTTGTCAACTTTGAAGTCTTCTAATTTTTCAGGAGCACTAAGTTGAATTTTAGGACTAGTGAGACTTTCGTTGAGATTCAGATCACTGTTGAACATTTCCAAAGATGACTCCAATTCTCTAATCTGTTGTTCGTATGATGCTGCTTTCATCGCGATTTCTCGGCTCAAACGTTTATCGAGTTGATCATGCTTTGCCGTATCGCCAGAATCTTTATTCCTCATTACGGCTTTGTTGTTTTCTTCTATATCAACTGGAGATAGAGAGTCAACTTTTTGTACTCTAGATGGACAGGAGCTTCTAGTCCGGCTCCTTCTAACGAAGGAATATTCGTTTCTGTCGGTCGTTTCTTCGGTGGGCTTATCGCAAGAATTGTTGCTAAGCAGCAAGCTGTCGAGACAGGTTGGTTGTGAGTTGTTGCAGTTCAATGGAGATCTCTCCCTGTCTACATTCTCGATGTAGTTCTTACTCTTTCTCCTGTTGATTCGGAGGCTGTTGAATCTTATCGATTCCAAAGTATCGAGATTAGTAGATGGCTGTAGGAGGATGTTCATGAGGTCTCTTGTCTCGTCTCCTTTCTCGTTAACTGCAAATAAAAGTTAAAGTTTAATAAATTCATAATTTGTTAATTAATTCTTTTTTCAATAAGAACAAAAACTTCGTCACATGTCACGATTATTTACTGTCGAATAAATTAAAATCGTTTGGTCGTCAAACGTTAAAAATCCACCAAGTTTTAAAATAACTCAGACATAATCACGACACAGTTGTTAACGAGACAAATTAAGACAGTGAATTTGAAAAATTGAATTGAAAATCCATATGAGAACAAAAACTCATTCAAATTTAATCTTAAAAAACTAGATCCAAAAAAACCTATACAAGCACTGCATATGACAAATTCATTCAAAACGTGACTACTACTAATAAAAAAAACTATAACATATTCTAAAAACTTGAACGGTAAATCCCCAAATCCTAAAAATATCGCATCACAACTTACTTCCTAAGTCAAATCTTCTTGTTATAGAAGCCGATCTTACTCTATGCGTCGGTTGTGTTTGTTGGACCTGTCCTAGGACGCTGAATTCATGACCATCATTGTCAGAGTTACTTGAAGGTGCAGTAGAGCCTTGAATCCGTACTTTAAAGTCATAATTACAAATAATTGTTAATTATAAATGTTAATTACAAATAATATAATATAAAAAAATATTAGGCAGCATATTTATTACAATCCATTTACATTTGTAATTATGAATAATTACAAATAGTAATTACAAATAATACAGGCGACCTTAACCATTACACCATCAATTTTATTATTATTATTATTATTATTATTTTATTATTATTATTATTATTATTACTAATCATATATCGTTGTACTCGTTTATTTCAAATGATGAGCATCGTAGAATACTATTGTATTTAATTTAATTTAAATCAATTTATCTATTTTATTTTATTTTATTAGATTTTAATTAGACTTTTATCTCATTTTACTATATTTCATATTTTTCTAGAAATAAAAGAGAGTTCACATTACGTACAATTATTACAGCTAGATTTTCTCTGCATACTTTTCTCTCTTTCTTGCTTTCTCTGTGCCGCTCTCTCCATCTGAAGATCTCTTTCTTTGTTTTCCTGTGAAGAAATTTATTTAGTTATTATTTGTACTTGAAATTATAATTAATATTATTTATTATTATTATTAGTATTATTATTATTCTTGCTATATTATTAAATATTTGTATATTTATCTATAGAGCGTTTATTTAATATGTAATTTAGAGTTTGAAGGCCGTCCTATTTATGCGAAGGCCCAGAAATGTCAAGGCACACACAAATCACTTCATAGTAGGATCGGATCAGTGGACTTTAACCATTAACCCATAAAGCCGACCAAAAAACGTCATAATGAAATATCAATGATGAAGTTAAACAGAAATTTTCCCTAAAAAAAATTGCATTACTGAAGAAAGATTCATTAAAAACATTAAAAAGTGTCTAAAGTTATAAAGCACCCAACTTACATTATGGGCCGTGATGAAACGCTTGCAGAATGAATCAACAACCGTGATACATTCGTCTAATTTGAACGACTGTTCATCATCACAGAAGTACTGACATAGCTCTAATCTCATTTGCTCAACTTCATCCATTTCAGCGCTCACTATTGACATCTGCTCCTCTAAGATCTGGATGAGTTGGGGAGAAAAAAATATAGGGTTTTATAATCATCATTTTGTCATTTCACAAAGCCAAGGTTGTATTTCAGTTAAACCAAAAGTTGGGACAGCATCCCATTCCGACAACACGTAATAATAATAATAATAATAATAATAATAATAATAATAATAATAATAATAATAATAATAATAATAATAATAATAATAATTAGAAGAAGAAGAAGCCCAACTAAAGATTATTTAATTCATCCGTCATTAATTTATTCATTCGTTAAACATTCACTTATCTGTGGGCTATACGTATGCCATTCATTCTTTCATTTGTTTATTTACTCATTCATTCGTTCGTTTGTTTAACCATTCATTTATTCATTCATCCATACATTCATTCATTCATTCATCCATCCATTCAATCGATCAATCAGACGTCCATTAAAATTAGTCGCAATTAAAAATTTCATCAGCCTTCGCCGACTTCGCCGAGTTAATGTTTCTATCCATTATATGTGTTAAAAAAAATTTATTTCTCCAATAGAAACGCCACTACTACTACTCCTGCTACTACTACTGCTGCTACTACTACTGCTGCTACTACTATTGCTACTACTACTACTACTATTACTGCTACCACTACTACTGCTACTGTTACTACTACTGCTAATACTACTTCTGCTACTACTACTACTACTACTACTGGTACTGCTACTGCTACTATTACTACTACTTTTACTTCTACTAGTACTACTGCATTTACATGCAAAAAGAAACGAGAGAGTGAAATAGAAAGAGCGAATGAGAAAGAGAGAGGAAAAAGAAGAATAGAATTAAAAGAGAAAGAGACACACACATACTTATACAAACAATCAAACACACACACATACAAACAGAGAGAGAGAGAGAGAGAGAAAGAGAAAGAGAGAGAGAGAGAGAGAGAGATTCGAAAACAGACGGGCGACTAATTAAACGTATGGCAAACGGATTGACAGAATTAATTTTTAATGTAAACATAGCGAAAAGAGCGCAATAAATAATGAATGAATGAAGATAGAGTAAATTTTATACTTCACATCCATTGGATTGTTTATTATTATTATTATTATTATTATTATTATTATTATTATTATTATCATTATTATTATTATTATTATTATTGCTGTTGTTGTTGTTGTTATTATTATTATTATTGTTATTACGATTAGTGTAGTTGTTGCTGCTGTTAGAGTTGTTATTAATTAATTAATTAAATAATTAATTATATTATTGTTGTTGTTGTTGTTGCCTTTTTTTGCACATCCACACATCCACACAAACACACCCACACACACACACACACACATCCACACACATACTAAGCTTTTCTTTACTAAACTACTAAATTGTGATTAGGAGTGTTTATACAAGTTAAGTACTTGTGGTGTATTCGTTGTCGGTTTTAAAGGAAAATTCATGTTAACGCGAACCAATGTTTGCACAAACACACACACACACACACACACACATGCATTTACACATGCACATATGTATATATACATACATACACATATATATACATACACAAACACACATATATACGGACTATATACATACTCACACAATTGAATCATTATTCTATTGTATTAACAAATAATCTGCATCACACACACACGCACAAACACACACACACACACACACACAAACAAATATACATACACGCACACACACACAAACAAATATACATATACACATACACACAGACACACAAACAAACAAACACATCGTGCACTGTCAGATGAAAATAAATCGACAGAGACAACCTTAACAACTGTTTGATAAATTACTACTCTTCCTGTAATTTTCAATCAGATGGTTTTTTATATTTGTTCATTTAATAATAATAATATTATTATTAGTATTATTATTATTATTTATTGTCGTTGTTAACCAAAAAGCACGTTTTAAAGAAAAGTGATAGGAAAAAGGCGCGACTCATAAAGATGTGAAACATTTTACTGACTAATTAATTAATCTAGTTACTTGTTTTTTTATAATCTGTCAAATTCCGATTTTTTAAAGAATAATATTAACCACAATACAACAATAATTAATAATAATACATGCTGATATTCTACTGGAGAGAGAGAGAGAAGAGAGAGAGAGAGAGAGAGAGAGAGAGAGACAGAGAAAGAGAGAGAATTGTCAGTAAAGCAGTATAGTAGCGTAGATAGATAGAGAACCCACAATAAATTTTATACTCATATTTTCATTTTCATCATTATCCCATTTTCCTGGTATTCTCTGTCTCTCACAGATTTTGAAATATAGAATGAGAAAAAGAGTCAGATGGTTTTGGTTCGTCGCTAGTTAGAATGTTTCTACCAGATGACAAAATGGCTTTGTGTGCTATCCAGTAGCTCAGATCAGAGATCTCATAGGTCGATGAAAATATAGTAATAATGAATCAAGTTTTTAACTCTATGTTCACTCACATTTCAATCTTGGAATATTCAGTCAACGAGATGATAATGATGATTATAATTATTATTATTATTATTATTATTATTATTATTATTATTAATATTATTATTATTATTATGTTGATGACGAAACGATAAAGACTGTATAATGGCAATAAAACCTTCAGTGATAAAAAAAAATAATTACGCTTTTTGATAACAAGTAAACAGCAACAAAGATTATAAACGAATGAATGAATGAGTGAATGAATGAGTGAATGAATGAATGAATGAATGAATGAACGAACGAATGAACGAACGAATGAACGAACGAACGAACAAACGAACGAATGAATGAACGAACGAACGAACGAACGAATAAATGAGTGAGCGAGTGAACGAATGAACAAACGAACGAACAAATAAATGGTAAACGAATGAACGAACGAATGAATAATTGAATGATATATGTAACATTTACACGCAGAATATTTATCTATCTATCCATCACGGACACACGCACATACCTACAAACCATCAATTATTTATTCATCATCATCGTAAAGATTTACTACTCACGCACACACATACATACACACGCACACACACACGCACGCACACATTTATATTTATATATTAACGCACGTGTATATATAATATGATTAGTGTCAACAAATTTGATACTCAGAGTGGTGGTGTTGAATAGCAAGTCTCTATTGAAACCTTTGCTGTGTTTGTATGTGTGAGTGTGTGAGAATGTATGTGTGAGTGTGTGTGTGTATTTACATTTTGGGGTAGTAGGTTACTATGAGGTATTTTTGGCGTATTCTGAGTGTATTTATGGTACTGTAAAATTATTTTGATGTGTAGTTTTTTATGTTTGTGCTTTTGTATGTTTGTGTTTTTGTATGTTTTGTATGTTTGTATTTTTGTATGTTTGTGTTTTTGTATGTTTGTGTTTTTGTATGTTTTGTATGTTTGTATTGTGGTGTATTTGTGTTGCATGGTAGTGATAATTTGTGTATCGTGTTGTGTGTATTGTATTTCATGGAGGTACTGTGTGTTTTATGATTGGAAGATAAAATAAAAACAAGTCGTTGTATTTTATTTCATTGAATGGCTATCGTCATAATCATCAAAGTCATCATCCTAACTCTCGTTGGCAGACGCTTCAACAGCAGCTAGATCATAATCATCATCTAGATCATCATCATCATCTAGATCATCATCATCTAGATCATCATCATCTAGATCATCATCATCTAGATTATCATCTAATACGTTTAAATGAATGGACAGACATAATCTCGCTTTACGAACTTAAACAAAATCCATCGCGTTATATATTATAGAGAGAGAGAGAGAGAGAGAGAGAGGAGAGAGAGAGAAAGAGAAAAAGAGAGAAAGAGAACGAGAGAAAGAGAAAATAAGAGTCCCCTATCAAATTTAAGTAAAAAACCTTAGTATTATTTTTCCTTTTGTTAGAGATTTTCAGAAAGTGTGTGGTTTTTTTTTGTGTGTATGTGTGTGTGTATGTATGTATGTGTGTGTGTGTGTGTGTGTGTGTGTATGTGTGTGTGTGTGTGTGTGTTACATACTTGAGTTGAGCATATTTTGTTTCTCATTTGGATGAATATACGATAATGACGATGATGATGATGAGTACAAAGAGGTTGGTGAACATATGAGAAAAGAAGAAATTATTAAAAGCATCAGTTAGAATTTTCCAACTTTTTATAATAATATATTTTAACTCTAGTTTAATTTTCAGATATTCTTTTCAATTTTCACAATAAAAACTAGTCCAAAACAACAAAAAGTCCAATTTAATAATTCATTTCATAAGATAATGACAAAAACAAACTAAAATAATGCACAAACGCATAAAAACACCTAAAAAAATACCAAAAACACATCAAAAAACACCCCAAAAAACACCCCAAAAAACCAAAATATACCAAACAAATACAAAATACAAACGAATACAAACCTTGCCGCATTGAGACAGTTGTTTTTTGGTTTCTGGGAACGCTAGGCCGCCCACCAATAGAGCATCAACCGTGGCATCGAAATTGGATTTGAACTTTTTCAAGTCGGAAAACAAGCACGGAACATTGTGCCTGTATTTTAGTATTTTGAGGCATTTCTTGGATTGTTATTATTGTTTTTTTATTTATTTTATTATTATTATTGTTGTTGTTGATATTATTATTGTTGTTATTATTATTGGTTTTCGTTTTACGTATGCGTTATATTATATCGCATTTTAACTCGTTCAATGGAAGAGTAAAGACTAATAGTATGTTTGTATTTAGGTATTTTGAGTATTTCTTTGTATTATTGTGGTTGTTTAAATTATTTTCGTGTGTGCGTGTGTGTGTGTGTGGTGTGTGGTATGTGTGTGTGCATGTGTGTGTGTGTGTGTGTGTGTGTGGTGTGTGTGTGCATGTGTGTGTGTGTGTGCATGTGTGTGTGTGTGTGTGTGTGTGTGTGTGTGTGTGTTATTTATTTACTTATTTGACAATATGCAATATTTATCTGTCGATAGCATGTTTATTAATTTTTATTTCTGAAATGTTTTAATGTACGCACCTGAGTATGTGCGTGTGTTTGTGTGTGTGTGTTTGTGTGTGTGTGTGGTGTGTGTTTTTGTGTGTGTGTGGTGTGTGTTTGTGTGAGAACGTTTTCGTGAATAAGAGTGGGTGTTATGTTGTTTTTCTTTTCTTTTGAACTTTTTGCTTTCTGTGATGGGATTTGGTTTGTTTGTATATCGAGTTGGAGTTTAGTTTCGGTCTGACGGATGTCAAGATGTTTGTTGTTGTTGTTGTTTGTGTTGTTTATTCATTTTGTAATATCTATGTTGTTTTGTTTGAACGGTTTTTTAATGAAGAAAAAAAGGATGTTTGAACAAGTGACAAACAAACAAACGAACGAACGAACAAACGAACAAACGAACGAACAAACAAACGAAAAAAAAAGTAATTGATGTTGAACTAACAATGATGAACTGGTATGCATTCTCAGAGCTTCTATCTGATTTATAACCGTTGGGTCCATGGACTGTATTTCCTGTTTGGGTTATTATTATTATTATTGTTGTTTTTTTATTATTATTATTATTATTATTATTATTATTATTATCCCACCATCAATCCGTCGTCAGTTGATTCAAGATATCCCCACACGTATGTGCAAAAATGTGGACAAGTTCACGTACAAATAAACAAACTGTAACAGAAACCACACCACAACCAACCAACCAATCAGTCATCAATCAACCATCCATTCAATCAGCCAACCATTCATCTGCCAGCCAATCAACCAACCAATCAACCAACCAGCCAATCATTCAATCACTTAACTATCCAACCAACCAATCAATCAACCAACCAACAAGCCAATCATTCAATCAACCAACCAACCAACAAGCCAATCATTCAATCACTTAACTATCCAATCATTCAATCACGTAACTATCCAACCAACCAACCAACCAACCAATCAACCAACCAATCAACAAGCCAATCATTTAATCACTTAACTATTCAACCAACCAACCAATCATTCAATCACTTAACCAACCAACCAACCAACCAACCAACCAACCAACCTGAGAAACATAATGCATAAGATGAAACTTGTGGTCATTTGACTTCAGATCAGTCAGCTGCAGTAGAGAGCATAGACGAAATCCCGCGGCATTGCCCGCATAAGCTCCCTAATAAAAAAAATAATTTTAATTAATAATTAATAATAATGAATAATTAATAATAATAAATAATTAATAATAATAATAATAAATTATAATAAACTCACTGTGTTGAGGAAATTGCCCACCATGAGGACCGTGTAGACGACCTCGTGGAAAGCTCTGCTCTCTTTTATGGCTGTTGTTGATGATGATGATAATAATGGTAATAATAATAATAATAAGAAGAAGAAGAAGAAGAAAAATAATAAGAATAATAATAATAATAATAATAATAATAATAATAATAATAATAATGAGATCAGCCTTTTATTTGCATCATGAAATAAAACGTTCATGAAAAAGGAATCATTAAAAGCTAATGGTTATTAAATAACTAACGAATAATAATAATAATAATTACAGTAATTACAGTAATAATGATGATAATAAGGTTAAGTTTTGAGTATCCCAGCACCTTTGGAGCAGTTGATGATGGCTTCGATCGCAGGCCGAGCCGTCTCCAGCAACTGATGGAGCTCCAGGTAAGATAGCATCGCTTGCGTTGTTTGGTGAAAACTGTGGTGGTCGTTATGTGGTGTGGTGGTAATAGTGGTGTGGCGATGATGTGGCCGTTATGTGGTAGTGGTGTGACAATGGTGGTGTGGCCGTTATGTTGTGTGTTGGTGGTGGTGTGACGATGGTGTGGCCGTTATGTGGTGTGGTGTGGCAATGGTGGTGTGGCCGTTATGTTGTGTGTTGGTGGTGGTGTGACGATGGTGTGGCCGTTATGTGGTGTGGTGGTGGTGGTGTGGCGGTGGTCTGGCGATGGTGTGGCCGTTATGTGGTGGTGTGGTGGTGGTGTGGCGGTGGTGTGGCGATGGTATGGTAGTTACGCCATATAGCACGTCTCTACCACACGCGTCAATAATATGCGAAAGCAAAATGTACCCGCATACCAAACATTTCATACAAAATGCCTGCATCTCTAACAAATACCCCATCACAGATACAAACTCCGACAAACTTAAAACTAAAATACCACAAATATTTATACAAAATAAAAAAAACTCGCATTTAATACCTACATACCATTGGAAAATAATGACAGAAATCAAAAGTTGATATGTACCAGAACCATAAAGCCATACGCCTAATACCAAATACCGACAAGATACCTACCTATATACATAATCACAGACGATACACATACATACCATGGAAAGTTAATGATGGAGAGTAAGAAATGCTCTGCACTCCCCAATCTCTCAACATCTCCCTTGTATTCCTTCAACGTCGTCCTCTCTCTATCGTCAGGGAATATGCGGACGAGAGATTTCAGTATCTCTATGTCGAGGACCTGATTGGATGAATGAATGAGTGAGTGAAAGAGTGAGAAAATGAAAGTGAATGAGTGAGTGAGTAAGTGAGTGAGTGAGTGAGTGAATTAATTAATAAATAAATTAATTAATTAATAAATAGATGGAAAAATCAATGGAAGAATAAATTAATGAGTGGTAGAATAATTTGACTGAAAAATAGAGTGAAGGAGTGAGTGAATTATCGATTGAGTGATTGAACGGATGAATGTGGAAAGACGTGGTTGGCCAAAAATTAGTATGCAGATAAGAGAAACAACAATAACAATAATAAATAAATAATAATAATAATAATAATAATAATAATAATAATAATGAATTTGCTAATTACTCAGATAAATAATTACCATACATGAATTTGCGGGCGTAAAAACCAAATGCAAATGAGATGAATGTAAGAAGAAACGGACGAACGAACGAACGAACGAACGAATGAACAAATGAACGAACGAGCGACTGAACGAACGACTGAATGAATAAATGAATGAATAACTAACGAATGAATGAATGAATCGAACGATAATGAATGCAACCGAATTGTTAATTAGCAATCTTTAAATCAAATAAATTAATGTAAGCACTAGCTAGTTTACGTGAAACCAAACTAAACGAACGAACGAACGAACGAATGAATGAATGAATGAATGAATGAAAGAACACACGATTGAACGAATGATTAATCAAACGAACAAATAAAAAAATGAATGAAATTAATGAATGAAATGAAATGAAGATACAACAAAACAAGGACACAAAAACGCAAATTTAGTTCTTATTTAAATAAAATATAAATAAATAAATAAAATATGAACGAATGAAAAATAAAGGAATAAAAAAAGAAGGAGAGAAAAGATAAATTAATGAAGAACAGATGAATGATCACGACAACCAGTCTAAACAACTTCGTCATTAGATGAATAAATTAACATAGACACACACACACACACACACACACACACATACAGACACACACATAAAGAAAGGAAGAATGGGATAAAGGAAAGATGAAGATACAAAAGGAGAGACAAAAACTGAGACAGATAAACACACACCC
>NW_008704659.1:657680-659164 GCF_000326865.2 Helobdella robusta | reverse complement strand
ATTTTTATGTATTTGATTATGTGTTTGCTTGTATGTGTGTTTATACAGGTACGTGTGTTTGTATGTGTTTTTGGATGTGTGTTTATATGTGTGTTTGTACGTGTGTATTCGTTCATTTGTTTGGTTGTGTGTGATTTTGAGTTAACTCAAATGCATACAAAAATAAACAATGAAACAACCACCTCTCGCTGTGCTGAATGGCCGAGTTAATTTATGGTCTGGTAAAACAAACATACATGACACACAAACACACATGCATACAAACAAACACACATACATACAAACAAACATACACACATACAAACATACATACATACATACATACAAACAAACATACACACATACATACAAACATACATACACACAAAAAAACATACATACATACAAACAAACAAACATACAAACAAACAAACAAACATACATACATACAAACAAACAAACAAACAAACATACATACATACATGCATACATACAAACATACATACATACATACATACATAATTTGATTTATTTATAATCTGATGAACAATTAAGTTGAACACGCAGCACACTATATCTTCATTATAACTTATATTATTGTTATAGTAGTAAAAGTTGTAATAATAATAATAAAAATAATAATAATGATAATAATAATAATGATAATAATAATAATGATAATAATAATAATAATAATAATAATAACAATAATAATAATAATAATAATAATAATAATGAACGATGATTTGACACAGCCAGCTTGAAGAAGATCACCTCACCAAACATGAAAGTTCAATCACATCCCTCTCTCTCTAGCCGAACTTCGAGTTTAAGTGCGCGTGTACTTGATACAGATGTTAATTGGGCTTGTGGCTGGCTGGTTGATTGTATGTAACAGAAATGTCAACTCTGACATTGATCCCACTGTGATTATCATCGTCGTTATCGTCATCATCACTAGTATCGTTATCATCGTCGTCATCATCATCATCACTATCATCATCATTGTTAGTATCGTCATCATCATCATCATCATCATTGTTAGTATCATCATCATCATCAACCTCATCTTCTTCGTCGTCGTCATCATCACCAGCCTGCTCTTCTTCCATAATTTACGACCCACATTAACTGGCCATAAAAATACAACAGTTTAACACGTCATCATCTTCATTCCTCTAACTTTCATTCTTTCGTTCACTCATCCGTCCATTCATTTTCCATAAAACCATCCACGACTCATCCATCAATATTCATCTATCATACTATCTATTATCTATCCATATTTATCGTCAAATTATCAAATTATAATCTCCTATATCATATATCTCTTATATCATCTATCAATTTTTTAATCCATCCATTCATTCATATATCTATCTATCAATCCATTCATCTATTCACTCATTCATTCATTCATCCATCTATCCATCCATTCATTCATTCATCCATCTACCCATCTATCAATCCATCCATCTAATCCATCTATTCATTCATTTATTCAT
>NW_008704659.1:621875-655711 GCF_000326865.2 Helobdella robusta | reverse complement strand
TAGTAGTAGTAGTGTAGTAGTAGTAGTAGTAGTAATAGTAATAGTAGTAGTAGTAGTAGTAGCAGTAGTAGTAGTAGTAGTAGTAGTAGTAGTAGTAGTAGTAGTGGTGGTGGTGGTTGTGGTGGTGGCAGTAGTAGTAGTAGTAGTAGTAGTAGTAGGAGTAATAATGAAAATAATTTTACTACTATTATTACTATCAATTTATTATTATCATATTAGCGATATGGGCAGATAAGAGGACGGCGATAAATTGTTCGGTCAGCAAACCATGGCTCCAGTTAAATGACAAAAAACAGATCTGAATGTATTCACGTTTGTATATTTGTTTGTTTGTTTGTTTGTAAGTATGTATGTATGTTTGTTTGTATGTATGTATGTATGTGTGTTTGTTTGTTTGTATGTATGTATGTATGTTTGTTTTTTTTTTGTTTGTTTGTATGTATGTGTGTATGTTTGTGTGTATGCTTGTTTGTTTGTTCGCGTATGTATGCATTTATCTTGTATATGTTTGCGTATGTATGCATTTATGTTGTATATGTTTGTTTGTATGTTTGTGTCTATGTGTACGTATGTGTATGTATGTTTGTTTATACAAAACATACCAGCTTACCTCAAGGTATGCCAGATTCTTTTATTCTTAAATGTTTTTATTGCTCTCTAAAATTTATTTCACCATCATTATTTTCATTATCATCATCATCGTCGCCATCATCTTCATCATCGTCATCATTATCGTTTTCGTCATCATCTTCTTCATCGTCATCTTCATCTTCATCATCTTCATCTTCGTCGCCATCATCTTCATCATCATCATCGTCGCCATCATCTTCATCATCGTCATCTTCATCTTCCTCTTCGTCATCTTCTTCGTCATCATTGCCTTACCCAATTCAGAGGTACTTTTAAAATGCAGATTGGTTTATGTTGTCATTAAAAAATCTCACTCGAGAACTATGATATGAAATATTTGGATGCTGATGGCGACGATGACGATGATGATGACAATACTAATAATAATAATAATAACAGCAAGATGAAAAAGATGATGATGGTGATGATGGAGAAGAAGACAAATAATAATAAGGAGAATGGTAACGTAAAATAACTTAATGACGTCATTAGTCTGAAGACACAATCTCTTGATTAAATTCCGAACGGGTCAAATTGTCTTGAAAAAAACAAGTAAAATAATAATAATAATAATAATAATAATAACAATAATAATAATAACAATAATAACAATAATAATAAAAATAACTTTAAATTCAATCTAACAATGAAAAAAAGAAAAAAAAATTCTAATGATAAAACTTAAAGTGCAACAGAGAATGAGCGTTAGTCAGTTCAGACTTGCTTGCTGCTGATGATGATTATGACGTTTGTGTTGATGACGACGATGATGGTGTGGCTGCTGTGCCTGTTGTAGTTGCTACTGCTGTGGCTGCTGTGGCTGGTGTAGTTGCTACTGCTGCTGCAGGTGACGTTATTGTCGTCGATGCTGACGATAACGTGAATAATTACTCTTAACGTTAATTAAGAACTTGAATTAAATCATCAACTTTTCAACTGTGGTTTGTTGCGTGGCCACACATGTGTGTGTGTGTTGGTGTGTGTTTGTTGGTGTTGGCGTGAAGTGTGTGAATCTCCTTACATTTCTAGAAAACATTCACTTTGATAAACAATGCCTGCCTAGAGCTAATAATGTTCACGGAGAACAAACCAGATGCGAATGGAAGATACGCGCGCGCGCGTGTGTGTGTGTGTGTGTGTGTACGTGTGTGTGTGTGTACGTGTGTGTACGTGTGTGTGTGTGTACGTGTGTGTGTATGTGTACGTGTGTGTATGTAACTGTGTGTGTAACTGTGTATAGGTGTGTAAGTGGGTTTATTTTTCTATGTGTGCACGTATGTGTCTGTATTTATGTATGTGTGTGTGTTTGGGTTCATGTATGAATTTATACTTCACATTGGCCATGATAAATTTTTTTTGTGTAATTTTATTTGCGATATATTTCTAGTTATTTGTTTATTAATTCATTTTATTTGTGACTTTATTCGAATTTTGACGAATTCGTTATTTTGGGAAAAACTAATTTCATCGTAATCAAACTCATCAACATGTATTAAACGTATCAACACGCACCCACACACACGCACACATACGCACACACATACGCACACACATGCACACACACGCACACACACGCGCAAATACAAGCGTAGATATATTTTGCTGTCGTTTTATCTATCTGCACATTAATATATCACCATCTGACTTATTGAAAAACATCTCTAAGGTATCTTTAACAATCGCTTCGTTAGAAATTTGTTGCACGCACACGCACAGACACACACACACGTACATACACACAGACAAATACGTACATACATACACGTACACCATACACACAGATATAGAAACACAACACACACACAGATTAGAAAAGTTAATAAACAAACTAACCAGATGAAATACACTTACATATATACACGCAAATGATGTATAAACATACACAGGAATCGACACACACCAAAAACACTCACATGCCACACACCAAAAACACACACTTATGCTTGAAAAATTACAGACCGACAGTAAGGCTAACATATGCATACACAAAACATACACGCACATACAAACACAAACGTACACATACAAACACATACAAGATGACTAACAAGCAAGAAGCAAACAAACAAACACACGCACGCACGCACGCACGCACACAAACAATCAACTATTACAAGGTCATTGACCTAGTTTTGTTTTCATTTCATCATCAAATCAAACCACAAGAAGATATAATCTTAGGTAACCTCACACTGACTCAATTGTTTTGACTGCACAAGAGCATGTAATGTATACGTGGCGTTGTATATGCTTGTATGTAATGGTTTACATATTTATGTTTTGTATATATATAAAAAATGTTTGCATGTTTACGTACGTATGAATACATTGTATGTTTGTTTGTATTTGGAGTTAGGTTTAGTATTTGTATTTAGATTATACACAAAAACAAACAAACAAACACACCCATACATACGTTTTTTGCTTGTGCTAGGTTTCATGCTTTAAAACATATTTTGCATAAATATGTGTGTGTTTGTATGAACTATTTATTGTATTTGTAAGCACTTTAATCACACATACACATACAAAACACACACACAATACACACACACATACATACAAACATAACATATGCAATACGTATTCATCTAATGTTGTTGATGCACGTGACACGTCGGTGTATTGCACCTGAATGTAAACAGAAGCAAAAATTGAATAATGTTTCAGGACGTCATAATTTACTAATTGTTTATGCCAAAATTTGCATTTTAGTTGAGATTCTTCTTTTCATGATAAATATGATACATTCATTGTTTCATTTATTTTTACATTCACAAAGGATGTAGAAAAATTAAAAACAAATTGAACTTGTTAAATTCTTCCTCACCAGTTTAAAAAACTCAACTCCTCACAACACAATCTATCTAAATCACTCAATGAACATAGGAAAGATGTTAATGACGGATCTTATAACATGCATCAAAGATACCCGCCTTATCATTCTACACATCGGTTATACGCTTGGGACTCTAATACATACATTCATTCATACATATACAATTTACATACTTATCCAAAATTCCTATTGACAGAATCAGCGAGAAAAATTTATGCATAGCTCAAGCGAGGCGAGCCAAACAAACAGACAGACAAACAGACAGACAAGCAAACAAGCAATATGTCAAGTTCGACACTCCGCAGGCACCAACAACTGTATAATTTTATAATTTAAAAATACCCCAATGAAGGGGCCGAAACAAATTCAATGAACACTCATTGTAATGTTCCTCTCCACGGAAATCTTTAGTAAAAGGCGAAAGATTTATTCGTGGAATGAAGAGAAACCAGAGTTACTGCATCAAATCTACGTTCTCTATTCATAGTTCAGGCGGAAAATTATTTGAGGTGTTTTTTTTTATAAATTAGTTTTAATCGTTAGAGTTTGTTTATAAATTTTTATTTAAGATGTGATCGCTAGGGCTATCCATTATTTCTCAGTGGTTCAGGATAGGAATACAATAATGGATTTATGTTCATTTTTACTTAATGTTTTGGTTTTATTCTAACTTTATTGCCCCTACCCAATAGGAAGAGTTTAATGGAGAATTCTATCTGATAAAATATCCAAACTAAACATTCAAAAACAATAATCAATGAATAAATAATCTGATAGCAATAAAACAACAAAGTAACGTAGAAAGATACAACACGGTATAACTGAATGTTAACACAATACAACAGAGCATTAAATAGAACGTAAGACGCAACAGATAGACCGTAAGACGATTTGACTTGACGGGAAACCCCTCCATCCGCGGCCGCACCTAATGACACCCTAAGAGACTCACTTGTATAATTTTTTTTAAATACCCCAGTTAAGGGGCCGAAACAAATTCAATGAACACTCATTGTAATGTTCCTCTCCACGGAAATCTTTAGTAAAAGGCGAAAGATTTATTCGTGGAATGAAGAGAAACCAGAGTTAATTTGCTGAAATTTGTGTACAACTTATACGGTTGGTCAAATATTGTCTAAGGTGTTTCTTTTAAATTAAAATATATTTTTGTATTATTAATCGTTTTAAAGTAAATTATTTGTTATAAGTTATTAATTTAAAAATAACTTTTTATATATTTTAAAACGTTAAAATGTTTTATTAATATTTTAGACTAGCGAGAAAACTTTAGAAATTTAAATTAAGTTGTTATCTGTTCTTTGCTATGTAGTTCTTCGTTGTTTTCATGGTCGTTAGCGATATTAGGTGAAGCTCGGTTGTCTACGTAATTTTATTGATCAAAAACAAGTTTAAATTTAGGGAAATATGGAGGAAAATGCGATGGTAGCAACTGATCAGACGAATTCAAGGTTTAAAAATAGTTTTGTTATTTTAAGATGAAATTTTACTAATTTTCATTGAAAATTTACTGAATTAGCAAAAAATGACTAAATATAAAAAATGAATTGAACACAATTTCCTATATTCATCATTCAGGTAATTTTTAAAATACTTAGATTGTCATAAAACTTTGCTTTAGAAAGGTTTCTAAACTTTTTACAATAAGAAATTTACTTTCATTTAAATAATTTTAAATTTAAAGCTAAACAATTGAATAACTAACTTTTTTAAATTTGTTGTTTTTCATACAGCTCTGCACTGTTAAGCTTAAATCATCCTTCTCCAAATAATATTCTGGAAAATGACGGAGTTATTCCTCTACATCCCCATCCACCTCATTTTCGGCCGCCACCTAATCTCATGCGGCCCCCACCTTTCAATGCACCGCCATTTCCTAATTTTGTTCCTCCTGGGGCTGCTGGTGGGTCTTACCCTGCTAGTGGGCCAGGTAAATTTAATTTAAATTTTAAAATTTTTTTCAAATTATTAGACATTTTATTTTCAACATTTTATATTTTATGATATTTTTTACATTAATTTCTCTAAGGTGGTCCTGCCAGACATATGATCCCCATTCCAAATTTTCCACAACACATCAGTGGAATGATGCCACCACCACACGGCCCACCACCACATGAGTCGCTACCACGTGGACCGCCACATGGGCCACCACCATTTAATTATTTCCCCCCTCATGCTGGACCAACCCATGATTTAAAAAGTGGACCTATCCCAGTGCCGGCAAGATTTCATCCAAATTTTATTCATCCTCTACAGGTTTTTTGACATTTTTTTTATATTTTTAAATCAACATTGTGTGGTTAGTTTAATTTATTTTAACTTATTTTATTTTTAAACTTGTGGTTTGAGTGAATCAATTATTTTTTTATAATATTTCAGTTAGTGTTTTTTTTGATAATTTATTGGCTTCCCTGTTGAAATAAGATATTTTGAATTGCCCATTCTTGCAATTAAGCTATTGACACACAATATTTTTTCACATGTACGTATACTTGATTTGGAAATGATCTATTTATTTATTTTATTTATTTATTTATTCATTTATTTATTTTATTTTGTTCTGAATTTATTTAATACAACGTAACTTTTCCGATAAAATTTCACTTGCTTTTTCAAATATTGAAACATTTTTTTATTCAAATTACAAATTATTTATCAATTACATACCCCGTATAATTAATTTTTAAAATAATTAATAATTAATCATTTGAAATAATTTTGCTCTAATTTTATGTGAAAAAAAAAGATTTTTTTTTACTCTCGTCAGCATGGAATTCCTCCTAATTATAATCAAGTACCTCCACCAAACATCATCACCAACATCATTGTCAATAATAATAATAATAATAACAATAATAATAATAATAATATGGTGTCACAGTCGAATTCAGTGATTAATAACAGTGCTACTGATATTTGGATTGAGACTTTTTCTAAAGAGGGAAAGGTAAGTAAGACTTCTTGTTGTCGGAGGTTGAGTTTTGTTAGTCGTCCATAGAACTTTGTATTGCAGTGTTCGTGTCTTATTTGGTTTTCCATTGAATTGTCTATATGATTATATAGATTTTCTAATTAGTCATTGATTTATTGCTGTGTGACATTTATTTTTGCATTCTTGAAAGAGAATCTTTTTTTTAACCAAACGAAGTTTCATTAATTCATCTACTCATCTTGTTGTTATAATCTGCATGCGCCAAAATGTTTTTTGATTGAATATAATAACGAAGCATAAATAATTTACTTGAAACGTTTATAAAATAAAAATTCATTACATCGTCTGTTTAGGCATATTACTACAATGCGAAAACTCGAGAAACATCATGGACAGTCTCTCCAAATGTCAGAGTCATGACTCAAAATGAACTTCAGTCAATGGCTGCAGCTCAAAACGTCGACATGGCTACGTTTATGAGGTTATATGAATCGCAGATCAATCAGAATTTAGTCGGTCAGACCAGTCAAAATTTAGTAGGTCAGACCAGTCAGAATTTAGTAGTTCAGACCAGTCAAAATTCAGTAGGTCAGACCAGTCAGAATTTAGTAGGTCAGACCAATCAAAATTTAGCTAGTCAGACGAATCAGAGCTTGGCAGGCCAGACCAATCAGAATTTAGAAGGCCAGTCTTCTGTTTTAAACAGTCAGGATAATATCATTAACTCAGAACAACAGTCCGATGACAACAACAACAACAATAATAATAATAATAATAATGGTAGTGGTAATGATTCAGTTGGCTACCTAACTGGATCGCCGCCGGAATGGACACTCACGCACTCGAATGACGTCAACAAGGTTAACGATGACGTCACGAGCAACAGCAATAACAACAGAAAAAATGATAATAATAATAATAATAACGATGGTAGCACTGCTAATAGTAGTAGTAGTAGTAGTAGCACTGTAGATGAGGTATGTTTGTTTTATATTTTTTTTTAAATTTTGAAATTAACTGCGATTAATAATATTTATAATTATTAATATAATAATAATAATAACAACAATATGGGGGATAAAAAAATTATAATTTTATCAATTATCATAATTTATTCATATTTATTTATTCGTATTTCTGAAAGGAGATATTGAAAAAGGCGAGTGAATGGAGTGAGTATTACAGTGAGACTGGCAGGCCTTACTATTACAACTGCAGGACCATGGAGTCAACGTGGAACATGCCCCATGAGCTTAAGATAGTTAGGGGTTAGTTTGGTGATTGATTGATTAGTTGGTTAGTTGATTGATTGGCTAAGTAGTTGTTGTTGCCCCATTCTGGGGGACCCCTAGGGCTCCAATCGAGGCCGGAGCCAAACCGCCACTGCAATTGGGTTTCTCCAGAGGTCTATTGGTTGTAGTTTTGTGGTGACTTGTGGACAGCTAAACAGATGCGGTACATCATCTGTATGATTGTTGTATGATTGGCTAAGTAGTTGGCTTGTTTGTTGATTAGCTGGCTGGCGGGTCAGATTGTTTGTTTTTAGTTTGATTGACTGACTGATGTTTTGGTCGGTCGACTGACTGGTTTTTTAATTTCCAATGATTTATTAATTGATTGATTGATTGATTAATTAAATAATTGATTGATTAATTGATTGATTGATTGATTGAACTTTTAGAACTTTCTGGACAGCAGATGCCGCATCCTCATAGAAATAATAATGATGTAGTGGCCAGAGACGAAGGTACTAAAGTTCAAAAGGTTATTACCAGCACCACTACAGAACATGCGAATACCAAGGAAAACGATGCATCCAATCAAATAAAAGAATCTTCTGATGTTGTAGCAGCAGCAGCAGCTGCTGCTGCTGCTGAAAAGCAGTCGGCGACTTTAGCAGCTGCTTTGCTGCAGAAGAAATTAGAGGAGGAAGAGGAAAAAATTAAGCGTAAGAAAAAAGAAGCTAGTAAGCCAATCCATTCAAAAGCTGTTCCCGGAACTCCATGGTGTGTTTGTTTATTTGTTTGTTTGTTTGTTTGTCTGTCTGTTTGTTTGTTTGAGGTCTGTTTGTTTGTCTGTGGTCTGTTTGTTTTGTTTTTAATTAAACAATTCGGATTCAAATCTATCAATCAATCAATCAATCAGCCAGTCAATCAATCAGTCACTGTATGTTAAGAAGTAGTTCATTTGCATACATACCAACCACGTAGCACTTATAAAAACAACCGACTGACATTGAACCGGCCAGCTGATAAATTATTCAGCCAATCGGCAATCAGTTAACAAATCGATCGACCAATCAATCGACCGACCGACCAACCAATCAGGTGCATAGTTTGGACGAAAGACTCTCGAATATTCTTCCACAATCCGAGCACAAACATCTCAAAGTGGGAGTGCCCCCTGGAGATTCAGTCGAGGGCCGACGTGACCAGGTGGATGCAAGAGGGCCCCCCGAACGAGGGTAGATCGTTTATTATTATTATTATTGTTGTTGTTGTTGTTGTTATTTTTTTGTTATTATTTTTATTATTGTTGTTGTTAATAATATTATTATTATTAATGTTGTTCTTGTCATTATAACTAGAAATAACTTATTAATTCGTTAATTTATTTGATCAATCATTTTCAGTTGCTCCATTCATTCATTCATTCATGCATTCATTCATTCATTCATTCGTTTGTTCGTTCATTTATTCGTTCATTCAATCATTCATCCATCCATTCATTCATTCTTTTACTTAGAAAAATCAAAAGCTGAAACATCAGCGGCTGCAGCAGCAGCAACTACAACGGCGACAGCAGCCTCTTCAATTGCAGCGAGAGGCAGGAAGCAACCGCTGATCATCATCGAACAGGGAGGAGAGAAAAAGGAAGAGGACGATGAACCGATTGAAAAGAGGATTAGGTTTGGATGAATGGATCAACGAGTAGATAGATAAACGAATGAACGAATAAATGAATGATTGATTGATTGAATGATTGATTGAATGAGTAGATAGATAGAATGAATGTATAATTTGATAGTTGAATGAGAGAATGGATGGGTGAATGAACTCTCAAGAACACGGTCATCACAGTGGATTGATTCCATCGCCAGCTCATCATCATCTTCTTCGTCGACATCATCCAACCACCACCCACCCAGGTACGAACCATTTTACGAGGAGGAACCCGTGGCCCAGGGACCCTACAGACCCCCCTACCTCATACCATCGCAACACAAACCCCTCATAACTTACAACCCCGCCACGACTACGACTCCTCTACCACTCATCACACCAGCCAATTATTCTAAATTGAATAAACTGGCAGCTACCACTACAGCTGCCACAGCCACTAGCAGTAGTAACGACACTAATTATGTTACTAGTAGTATGGCTAACAGTAATTCAAGTGCCGGTACTTCGGATACGACATCGAACTCTTCAGTGGCTGGTGGTAGCAGCTCTGATGCTCAACAGCTGACACTGGAAGAGAAAGTTCATAAGTTCATGGAACTCTTAGCTGAGAAGCAGGTTGTGATGATGATGACGATGGGGATGATAATGATAATGATGAGGATGATGATGCTGGTGATGATGATGGTGATGATGATGCTGATGATGATGCTGATGATGGGGATGATGATGCTGATGATGGTGATGATGATGATCCTGATGATGGGGATGATGATGATGCTGATAATGATGATGATGATGGTTATTATTATTATTATTTTTATGGTGGCGGTACTTATGATGAACGACGGTAATGATCCACAATCATTACTGACTGGTGACCATTATAGGAGTGCTAGTTTTAATTGCCTATAAAGACTCAATGGTGAAGTTTTTTTTTACCGACGACGGAATATTTCCACTATTTTCATAATTATAATAATAATTATTATTATAATAATTAATAATAATAATTATTATTATTATATTTATGGCGATAGGTGTCAGCTTTTTCAACGTGGGAGAAAGAGCTTCCTAAAATAGTGTTCGACGATCGTTACCTACTCCTGCCGACCAAAGATCGCAAATTGGCATTCGATCAATACTTGAAGGTCAGATGCGAAGAGGAGAGGAAGGAGAAGATGACGAAGATGAAGATGAAGAAGGAGGTATTCAAGAGTCTGCTCGTGGATGCTAATTTGAGTGGCAGGTTGGTTGGCCGGTTGGCTGGTTAGTTGATTGATTGACTATCTGGTTGGTTGGTTGATTGATTGATTGATTGACTGGCTGGTTGGTTGGTTGATTGATTAGATGGTTGGTTGATTGATTGGATGGTTAATTGATTGATTGATTGATTGGTAGATTGCCTGGTTAGTTTGTTGGCTGGGATATTATCTGATTTTGATTGTTTAGTAAGTAAGGTTGGTTGATTGGTTGATTGACTGACTACCAGATATCTCAAATTTCTCAACACACACGCGCACACATACGCACACACACACACGCGCGCGCTAACGCACACACAAACACGCACAGAACAACATTCTCGGAGTTCTGCATGAAGCACTCTAGAGATGAGAGGTTCAAGAGTGTGGAGAAGATGAAAGAAAGAGAGGGCCTATTCAATGAGTACATGCTGGAGATCAGGAGGAGAGAGAGGATGGATGGAAAGTTTACCCTTGATAAGGTCGGTCGGTTGGCTGGTTAATCGGCTGGTTGGCTGGTTAATCGGCTGGTTGGCTGGTTGATTGATTGGTTGATTGATTGGTTAATTGGCTGGTTGGTTGGTTGATTGATTGGTTGATTGGTTGATTGATTGGTTAATCGGCTGGTTGGTTGGTTGATTGATTGATTGGTTGATTGATTGATTGATTGATTGATTGATTGATTGATTGATTGATTGATTGATTGATTGATTGATTGATTGATTGATTGGTTGGTTGGTTGGTTGGTTGGTTAATTGGTTGGTTGGTTAATTGGTTGGTTGGTTAATTGGTTGGTTGGTTGGTTAATTGGTTGGTTGGTTGGTTGGTTGGTTGGTTGATTGATTGATTGATTGATTGGTTGATTGATTGATTGATTGGTTGATTGATTGGTTGGTTGATTGGTTGGTTGATTGATTGATTGATTGATTGTGCTATCTATTTGATTGACTATCTGACTGACTTTGTTTGACTGGCTGATCAATCAATCTATTTATTGATTGCCACAACTTATGCATTCATACATAAGTTGATTGCCACAACTTATGCATAAACACAAACACACACAAACAGACACACACACACATACAAACAAACACACACACACAGGCAAAACAAGATTTCAACCAGATGTTAAAAGATACGGTGCCCTCCTTGATGCTGAGTACTGGCATCTCATGGTCACTTGTCAAGTCTTACACGCAATATGATCCAAGGTTTGTCTGTTCGAATACAAGAACGGTCGTCATTCATTCATTTGTTCGTTCATCCATTCATTCATTCATTTATTAAACCATTCATCCATTCATTCGTTCGTTTGTTCATTTGTTCATTTTTTCATTCATTCGTTCGTTTCTCGATCTAATGATCATTCCACTAATCAATCATCAAGTTGTTCAAGTAAAATAATTCATTGGTTAACATTTTTTTTAACCAAATCATTCATCAGCTCGTTGCTTCTTCAATCAAACCATCAGCTTCTTAATCAATTTATCAATCAGTTATTCAATTACTCAATCGGATAACTCTTCAGTTATTCATCAGTCAATCAAATCACTTAACTTTTCATTCATTCAATCAATCACACGAATTATCTGTCAATCAATCAACTCTTCAACCAGTCAATCAACCATTCAATCAGTCAACCAATTAACCATTCAATCAATCAATCACTCATTCAATCAGTCAACCAATTAACCAATCAGTTAATCAATCAATCAACTTTTCAATCAGTCAATCAATCAGTCAATCAATCAGTCAACCAATCGACCATTCAATCAACCAACCAATCAGGTACAGGGTTGTGGTGGAACACTCACCCCTCTGTGAGACATGGTTCAAAGAATACTGTGACGTCATAGCGTTGAAATCTAAAAATAGCCACAACAACAATAATAATAATAATAGTGTAGGTGTTGATGATTATGACGACGGCGAATATAAAGAGGTTATTGTTTTTTGTTTTTATGATTATTTTTGTTATTATTGTTATTATTATTTTTATTGTTTCTATTTTTGATCCCAGGAAGAACTGGATGAAGATACGAAGAGGGAAAGAGAGAGAAGGGAGAGAGTAGAAGCGAGTATGAGACAGAGAGAGAAGGTCATTCATTCATTCATTCATTCATTCATTCATTCATTCATTCATTCATTCATTCATTCATTCATTCATTCATTCATTCATTTATTCATTCGTTCGTTCGTTCGTTCGTTCGTTCGTTCATTAATTAATTAATTAATTCATTCATTATTCATTCATTCTTTCATTCATCATTCATTCATACATTCATCCATCCATTCATTCATTCGTTTGTTTGTTCATTCGTTCATTTGTTAGTTCGTTCATGTAATTAATTAATTAATTTGTTTGTTTATTCGTTTTTCATTAATTCATCTTTTGCCTTCATCGTTTATATATTCATTCATTCATTTGTTCGTTCGTTCATCCAAGAGTGTTTGAAATTGAGGGATTGATTGGGATATGATTTGATTGATTGATTAACTAGTTTTTTTGGTTGATTGATTGATTGATTGACTGATTGATTGACTGATTGATTGATTGATTGATTGATTGATTGATTGATTGATTGATTGATTGATTGATTGATTGATTGATTGATTGATTGATTGATTGATTGATTGATTGATTGATTGATTGATTGATTGATTGATTGATTGATTGATTGATTGATTGATTGATTGATCGATTTTATAAATTTCAAAATTTTTTTTTCAAAGGTGGTGCAGGAATCCCTGATGGAGTCCCTGCAGGAGAGGGACAAGGAGAGGAAGGTTCACCTGAGGGAGGAGTCAGTGCAGCACTTCAGAGCTCTCCTCACTGACATGGTTCGTTGCGGTTTAGTAGTTAATTTGTGATTGGTCAGTTTGTAGCCAGTTGTGATTGGCCTGTTTGTAGCCAATGAGAACCAATCATCGAACAGGTCAGAAGTTCGGACGCGTCATGGCGCGAAACTCGCCACAACCTTCGCAAGGACAACAGGTGGGCACTCGCCAAACACATCGACAAGTCGGAAAAAGAAAAAATTTTTGAGGAGCACATATCGGCCATCGCTAAAAAGACGAAAATGGCGTTCCATAAACTTTTGGATGAAACTCTCGGCAGCCAGTTGACGGAGAATTGGAAGAACGTCAGACGAATGATTAAGGACGATCCGAGGTGCACTAAATTCTCATCACATGAAAAGGTTGGTTGATCAGTTGGTTGATCAGTTGGTTGATTGGTTGGTTGGTTGGTTGGTTGGTTGGTTGGTTGGTTGGTTGGTTGGTTAGTAGATTGATTGATTTGTTTTCAGTCAATCATCATTATTCGTTGTATTTTTGTTCATCGTGTTTCTTAGCCAATCAAAATCTCCCTCAATATATTTTCAACCAACCAATGCTTTCTTTATTTTTGACCGGTGAAGCATTACATCATTTTTTTTCAACCAATCAGAGGCGAGAGAAAGAATTTGATGAATATTTAGTGCAGAGAAGGGCAAAAGCGAAACAGGAGTTCAGGGAACTTTTGAAGGAAACTAGGATTATTAATCATAGGTGACTTATTGCTATTGTTCTTGTGGTTGTTATTGTTATTATTGTTGTTGTTATTTTGTTTGTTTTCTCGAGTGACCTTTCGTGAGATGTTCTCATTTCGTAATTTTTTCTTCCCCCCCCCCTCAACTGCAGGTCGGCCCAACTTGCCACGGACTCCACCCAGCACCTGAAAGACATCATTGCAATATTACAAGTGTTTATTATTTCTTTGTTAAAAAAAAATTCTTTCTTCAACTTGTTATCTGATCGTTTGTCCGTTCATTCATCCAGGCATTTATTTTTCCTCTTTTTCTCTCTCTCCTTCTTTCTTTCTTTCTTTCTTTCTTTACTTCGTTCTTTCTTTTTTTGTATTACTTTCTTTCATTAATGAATTCGACCTTGCATTCATCCATCCAGTAATTCATTGCCTTGTTGGCTCATTCATACATTCATCATAATAACGATGATAATTTAACGATAATTATAACCATAATTATGCTGAATAATTATAATTATTATAATTATAATTTATGATGACAATGCAGAAAGACAAGAGATATTTAGTGTTGGACACGATGCCAGAGGAACGGATAGAGATCCTGACGAGTTACATTGAGGAAATCGCCAATAGAGGGCCCTCACCCCCACCTACCGCTACTGAACCCAGACCTCGAGGCAGGGATTATTAGTTGAGTGATTGGTTGGCTGGTTGATTGATTGGGTGGATGGTTGGTTGATTGGTTGAGTTGGTTTATTGATTGGTTGAATGTTCTCTTTATAGTTTAGGTGTTCATGGTTTGATTATTGGATTGATAGTTACGTCTATGGCTGATGTGATTGATCGGTTGGCAAGTGATTGGTTTTGTGATTTGATTGCCTAATTTTTAAACGTTTAAAGGATTCAATCATCTTGTTATTAATTGTTATGACGATTCATTATCGTAAGCTCATTGTCGGTTTATTCTTTTAAGATTTACATGCCATTCATTTTATTTCTTCCTGGATTTTTAACCTGTCAAATTCACACACACATATATATACACTTACACATACATACATGTAGACACGCATACACATACATACACAAACATACGTATATTTATGTGGATGTATCTAAATTTTTAAAATTTTGGATTCTGTTACGATTCATTTCAAATATGTTATAAAATTTGTGAAACAAATAAAGACGAATAAATTCATTCATCGATGGTTGTTGGTCGGTTGCAGAAATCGAACTACGCCTTGAATATTTTAAATATACGTATTGAGTATAGGCATTCTATTAAACTTTCGTACACTACTTTTAAAATGGGAGGCCTAAATATGTGACGTCATTATCGAAGCAGATGTAAACAGGTGACGTCACAATATCTGAAACCTTTTTGAGAAGTCTGCGTTGGTTTTTTCTTATAATCCAGTTTCATTCTTCGCTTGAGGTTGTTTACTTCCAATTTAGTTCGTAAATCGTGGATTGCGTTTTAAACGGAGTTTTCATCAACCACAAATGCAGACACGTTTAGTTGATGAAGACTTTTTTTTACATAGATACTAATAACTAAGGAAACCAGGTGTAAAAAAACGTTTGAACTGTCGAACGGAAATCGTTTAAAATCGACGTTCGAAACATTTAAAACCACTGTTTTGTTCAAAAATTGGCACAAGAAGAACTTGAAAATAATTAGAACAATTGTTAAGTATAACTGCTAATGTATCTATTTAAAAATCTGAAAATTTGATGTTAGTTAGCTTTTTCAAAAGCGCAAATTGCTCCAACTTCAAACAAATAAATTACCTATCCCTTGAACCGCTTCCTGGCTGCCTTAACTCCTCCCCCACATTGCCTGGCAGGACTCTTAGCTCCTCCTCCTCGCGCTGTGGAGGCTCATACGAGTCTCTCTTCGAAAAACAGCCAGCTATCAAATTGATGCCTAACAACTGACGACATTTTTGAGGCGAGGTATCCTCTGCAAGTATCAACTCGTGGATGCAACCAGCCAGGACGCCACCGACCATCGGTCCCACCCAGTAGACCCAGTGGTTGGGGTCAAACTCTCTCGCCACCACGTGGGGCCCCAGGGCTCTAGCGGGGTTCATGCTTGATCCGGTGTATTTCAACTGGTTGAGAAGTGTATTTTATAAAATTATTATTATTTAATTAAAAAGTCAATTAATTTATTGATTTAGCGTTCATTTCAGTTGAAACTGAACATTTTATTACTTGTTTTATAACAATTCGTGACCGTTGTTGAAACTAAATTAGTATAAAAAACGAGGTGGTTATCAGTCTTATTATGTTGCACTACTGAGAAAACAATCACAATGAAACTCAGTCGAGAGCAGGACAGAGAAAACAAATGAAAATTTAACACTCAAGAAGTAAAAAATTGTTAAAAGATAACGTGGAACCCTGACCGCGAAGAGGTGGCACATAGTGACACAAAGTCCAATTGCGATCGGCCGAATGCAGTGAAGTTCCTTTCTATTCTTGTCGCAGCATGTAAAAATCGTCAGCACTAGGACGAATGTGATGAAGGCCTCGACCACAAAACCTTGAAAGGCTGTGTTGGCGACATTGATGGATGGACTGCCCAGTTCGGTGCCGTTCACAGATGACGGCGTCAATTTCAACAGGATATCTGCACCCAAAATTGCTCCAGCACACTGCATGAACACGTAGAAGATCCATCGCACCAAACTGATCTGTCCGAAGGTAGGAGTTGTCGAGAGGACATAAATGAGAGTTCTTGTGTGATTTAATTATCTTTATTTTGTTACTTACTATGTTTCGTGAAAACAGCAAAAATGAATTCTTATATGACGAAATTGAAAGTATAAAACAATCTGCAATTAATCTCGCTGTGCAACGAACAAAACTAATAAAATCATTAACACCTTTTAACTAAGAAACAAATTGCTAATGAAAATGAAACCTTCCTAGAGACAAACAACGCCGTGGTGACAGCTGGATTGGCGTGCCCCGCGTCAACATGTCCGAAACACCAACCCACCGCAGCTACCGCCAGACCAAACGCCAAACTAATCTGGACTGTGGTCGGTGTGTCCTTCTCCCAGTCCTTTGCCAGGCACGTCCCACAGCCAATTGTGACCAAGATTAATGTACCGAGAAATTCAGCGATAGTTCCTTTGACAAGAGCTGCCGAATGTATTTCATTGTGGCTGTCTGGTAGGTGACGCTTAAAAAACCCAGGACAGCCACAGCAGCGGTTTACTCGGCCACTTTAGTTATTTGAATATCATTAATTTTATTCAATCTACATTTTATATGTATTTGTGGAATTAATGATATATTTAAACTGACATCAACAGTTTTGATTTTAACGACCGTTAGCTGCGAAATAACATTTTAAAAACTGTTAATTCATTCGACGCTAGGCGCAAAGCAGGTAAGTAAGAAACACTTCAAAACGGTTACCAATTCCATGCAAAATGTGACAACCAGCACAGCGCAACAACACCCAAGACAGCAATAACCACAATTACATCAACAAATGAGTAGATTTCATCAAAATTATAGCATATTGCAACAAAAATTATATAAAAGACAACTGCAAACAACAACAGCCACAAAAGTAACGGCAAAAACGCACTTGGTAGCCATATTTCAGCCCAGAATTCAAATTTAAAATCTTTAAAAGTATTTTATTTTTAAAAATATCTCTTTCAATAAAATCGATAAAAATTATTTACAGTTATTTATCGTTAATAAGCAAAGCTTCGTTTATTCGCAGTAGAACAAAAACCTGTTGAACTTATGTATGCATGTATGTACGCATGTATGTATGAGTGTATGTATGTATGAGTGTATGTATGTATGAGTGTATGTATGTATGAGTGTATGTATGTATGAGTGTATGTATGTATGAGTGTATGTATGTATAAGTGTGTGTATGTATATCTATGTATGTAGCTACGTATGTGTATGTACGTACGTATGTATTTATGGTCGAATGTGTGCATATCTGTATAAAATTGTATAAATTTCGTAATTTTATTGTATCAAAATACAATAAAGTTGAAGTTTACCAAGGTGTATATACATACAAAAGGTATCGTCGAGGTATTATTTTATTTCGTATACCATTCGTTTTTTGGACCTTGTATAAATGGCCAGTTGTTTCAGGTTGTAATAAATAATTACTATACTACTACTTACCATTGTAACAGCTTTTTCTACTACTATTACTTTTACTAATACTACCATCCATCTCATACACACACACATACACACACACAGATAGACACACACACGCAAACAAACACACACAAACTCAAGCATACCAAATTAGTGATTTTAAGATTCGACAATTTGCTTTAAGATTGTAAAATTGCTTTGAGATAGAAACTTTTATTACATTCTTTAATGTAGGAGGAAAAATTTTTAAAACGAAAAAAAATTGTTTAACATTAACAAAATGATTAAACAGATGTAACAATTTACTTTAAGATAGCTTCATAAACAGTCTAAACGTTAAACTTATAAACATTATCAACAAGAACAAAAAACTAAACCATTTAAAAGAGAGAATTCATATAATATTTCGTGTTTCATTCAATTTATATACAAGCCATATAATAATTATTTATACTATGCTCACACAATAACAACGATAAATAATAATAATTAGTAATAATAATTAGTAATAATAATACTAGAAAAATTCCTCCTTAATGATTAAATAAACTGGGAACTTAGGCATTAGAACGTAATGTTATCTGCTGATATCATCATCAATGGTTGTTATCATCTTCCTAACTTCACGCACTTAAAATTTTAAATCTCACACACACACATATATACACCCACACAAACCATTTCATTACATATCCTATTTTAATAATTATCATTAGTAGATAATAAAATAAAAGTAATAAATAATTAAAGCATAAATTGCATTTAATCAAATAATTAAAATAATTGATTAATTATTTGATTAATAGATTAATTAAATGATTAATCAATTAAGAAAACTGTAATAAAATTAAGCCAAATTACGCATTCTAACGCTCAGACAACTCTGGACCAAATAAAGTTTCTCGTGGAGGCATTTCTCTCATTTGGCTCGGTGACTGAGGTCAAACATCAGAAAGCCCCACTAGACGCTGATACTTCCGTCTCTGAAGTCCGTCTTTCCGATGAAGCAGTTGAGTAAGACGCTCGTTCCTCGCCTCGAGTTCCTGATCGCCTCGTCGAAAATGATCGAAATATTCTGACTATCTCTGTTTATTTGAAATCCCTTCCCACCGAAACCGTTGCAGACGAGTTCGTACTTGCAGAACTGTGCACAGGTTGAGAAAATGTAAGTGTATATGTGGGCTGGGCAGATGTGCGAAGAACATACACGCATGCATACGAACCGAATATTGTAAATAGTCTTGAGGTAAACAGTAACAGTAACAATAACAATAATACTATTTGCATTTGTATAGCGTTAACACGTACGTACGTAAAAAAAAGGAGCAACCAAATCCCAACATGGGTGGGCAAATATTTAAAAAAAAATTGATTCAAAATTACAAAATACTCAGTGTTCGTGCGTTTGAAAGAATATATAGGCAAAGCACATAACAAAGAAACAAACACACAAACATACGAAAAAAGATAAAACAAATACGCACATACAAAGCACATAACGAAGAAACAAACACACAAACATACGCAAAAAGATGAAACAAATACACAAATACAAATCACATAACAAAAAAACAAACACACAAACATACGCAAAAAGATGAAATAAATACACGCATACAAATACAAAAAACATACACATAACAGAGGAAAACAAGTGTACAAACAGCAAGATTGCAGGCTGTAGGAGCTTGCAGTATTCTCTGCTGATCTCTGGCGATTTGACTCCAACATGCGTCGTTGCCTACCAGGGCTATAACGGGTGTCTGGCAAAAATTAAGAAAAACTAAATTAACAACAATTAAAGTAGAAAAAGTGGAATTGAATATAAAATAATATAGACGAATAGAAAATAAGATAAATCAATAAAGAAACTATATAACAAATAAATCGTAAAAATGAAAAACCAAACAAATTAACCCAACCTTATGCCTGGTGAAAGTATCAAACTCGGCGACACTAAACCCCAACGAGCCATCGCCATATATGATCCAGACGTCGTGATCGGGCCGGCAAAGTTTGGCCCCCAACGCAAACCCCCCGCCGACACCAAGGGTGCCGAAGGCACCAGGGTCTAACCACGTCAGGGGGGCTCTAGGTCTTCACGTAGAATTAAAATTATACTGAGGTTGAAATTATGATTGTAATTATGGTTATAAATATTATTATTAATGTTTAATAATAATGCAATTATTATTATCATGAAAAAAGCTCAACCGATTTTTTAAGATAAACTCGATTCAGTGAAATCACTGAATGTAATTTAATTATTATTATTTTATAATTAATTATAATAATAACAATAATAATAATAATAATATAAGATAATTATAATTGTTATAATTATTATTTATAACCTCAATATGTATGCAGCCGTGCCCACAAAGTCTCCCCCGTCAGCCACTAGGATTGATTTTTCGGGCAAAAAGTCTTCCAACTCCATTAAGATCTTTATTGGGTTTAAGTGCTGTTCAGTTGCTTGTCTTCCACGTTCGCTGATTGATTGATTGGTTGGTTGGTTGATTGATTTCTTGATTGATTGGTTGGTTGGTTGATTGACTGAGTAGTTGATTAATAGATAGATTGACTGGTTGATTGATTGATTAATTGGTTGATTAATTGATTGATTATTTGATTGATTGATTGGTAGGTTGTTGAGAGCTGATGGTTAATTAATTGATTTAATCGGTTAGCTGGTTGATTTGTTGATTAATATGATGATGATTGGTTGGTTGGTTGACTTATTGATTGATAGATTGTGTCATTTGATCGCTATATTTAACGATTTGCGGAATAGCTAATTAATTGATTGACTAAATATGTTATATAAAAGAGGGGTGATGGATTGATCCATTGATGGATTAATTGATTGATTGATTGTGTTGAAAAGTCAACCAATGTGCCCGTTGGCTGATTGGTTGGTTGATGGATTGATCAGAATTAACCGAATCTCATTTTCTTTGAAGATATCCTTTTGTCTGAGACTTTCAATCCATCCGTGCTCGCATTTGTAGCCCGGCAATCCTTCTACGATACGCACGATGGACGATGCCACGTCTGCCTGCACTGTGATGGCTGCACTCCAGAACAAATCGGAATTCTGAAAGTTATAAAATGTTCAATCAGTCAATCATTCATTCAATCATTCATTCAATCAACCAGTCAATCAATCAATCAACCAGTCAATCAATCAATCAATCAACCAGTCAATCAATCAATCAATCAATCAATCAAATAGTTTATAAAGCGCTATTTCCGCGATGTTCAACATCGCTCCTCAATGAATTTTGCCAACAGATGGGTCTTGAGATCCGCTCTGAACTTTGTAAGTGATGGAGAAGTAGTCAGAGAAGGAGGTAGAGAGTTCCAGAGAAAGGAGCCAGAAAAAGCAAATGCAGATTTAGCCAAAGAGTGTTTAACACGAGTTAAGAAAAAGCGAGAACAAGAAGATGATCGTAAACGTTTAGGTTCAATTAATATATCTGATAAGTACTTAGGAAATAATTTAGATTGAGACTTATACATAAATGTGCAGTTTTAAAAATTATTCTACATTTTATAGGCAGCAATAATAACAACAACAATAATAATAATAACAATAACTGAAAAGAATGGACCTTCTTAAGCTGACTAGCATCTCGGTTTATTGAGATGATTTTCGCTTTCTTATTGAACGACCTGCCATAACTTAACCTGAAGTCACAGACGGTTCCTAAAATGAATAGGTCATCAACAAATCAATCAACCAACCAAACATCCAACCAACCATCCAACCCACCAAACAACCATCCAACCCACCAACCAAACATCCAACCAACCATCCAACCCACCAAACAACCATCCAACCCACCAACCATCTAACCCACCAACCAAACATCCAACCAACCATCCAACCCACAAACCAACCATCCAGTCACTTAACCAGCCAGCCAACCAACCGGCCAATATAATACAGTCAGCTTCTTTGAGAGCATCCTTCCTGCAGTGCCTGAACTGTATCGAACTTTTGCTACCCAGCAAACCCCTGGACATGCCGCCCAAAAACGTCGGAACTCCAAAAGTCTTAATTGCGAAATATTAATTTCACGAACATTTTGTTGTATCGGTTTCTTGTGCCTAAGTTTCAACCAATTACATCATCACCAACGACATCATGACGTCATCAGCATCATCACCATAATCACCTCAACGGCTCTTCTTAAATCGTCGACCGCTGTCGGGATCGTAACCGACTGACTTCCAAGCAGGAGGACTGGCTTCTTGCACCTGCTAATCAGCTTCATGCACCGCTGCACTGTCGGTCCAACAGGCAGTTCAATAACAATGATGCAAACGTAAGATAAGATACAAACATGTTATATGCGTCGTGTGGCGTGCATGTGTACGTGCGTCGTGTGTTGCGCTGGATTTTAGAGCTGCATTACAGAGAAGGAAAACTACTTGAAAACGTCATAACAAAAATCAGCCAATGAATGAAGAGCTGCTACTTTGTTTGCTAGAGGCCAGGGGGAAAGATACGGGCCAGGGTAAAGGTAGTTGGGTGCCCAAATCGTCGAAACCATTGGCAAACAGGCAGTCCAGACGCGTTTGCAGGTAGAAATTAATCAACTTCTTCATGATGCCGCCAGCACCAGCGCCCGACGACAATCCAATCTCTTGGGCAACGTTTCTGTAGGGGTAGAGTAGGTCGATCGGGAATTCCACAAAAACGGGTCCTTAAATGAAAAAAATTCACACTAATTAACCTGACCAATCGACTAACCAATCAATCAACTGACCAATCAATCAACTAACCAATCAATCAATCAACTAACCGACCAAGCAACAAACTAACCAGGTGTATCAGATTGGGCTACCTGGATTGCTTTATAGAGTAGTGGTCTGATGTTCTGGATCCTTCTTGCGGTGGCGGTAAACTTACAAATGGGCCTCAGTAGGGCCATTTGGTCGATATCCTGCAGGGCCCCGCGACCCTGTAAAACGGTCAAATTAAATTTTAATTAGAATTAAGAATTGAAATTAATAAAATTAAATTAATTGTGTGATTAAATTTAATTAAAAAGTTGGATACCAACTGTAACAAACAAAAGACAAACAACAAAATTGACCAAATAAAAGATACAATAAAGATGAAATGAATAAAATTTTAATGAATGGAAATGAAAATTCACTTTTAAAAATGTTGCAGCAGCTCCGCCAATCAGAAGGACGGGTGATTCGGCCATTTGGGCATTTTTGAGGGCTGTGATTGTGTTCGTAACTCCTGCGAGAACAAAATAAAAAATATTTTTTCAACCGTCATCATCATCGTCATCATCATCCTCACGAACAACATATTCATCATTACCATCATCACAATCACCAATACCATCATCATTAAAGTCATCATCATCAAAACCAGCATCATCCTCAACACCATCATCATCACCACCAGCATCATCATTCTCATCATCACCGTCATCATCACCGTCCTCATCATCACCACTATCATCATTAGCACCAACATCATCATCAACCTGGCCCAGCAGTGACAGCTGCAACACCAATGCCCCCAGACAGCCTACCAACTGCATCGGCTGCAAAAACAGCCGTGGCCTACAAATATTAAATTCTTATGAAAATAATAATAATAATAATACAAATAATAGAATTAACAATAATAACATTAATAATAACAATAACACCACTACTACTACTACTACTACTATACTACTACTACTAAGAATAATAATAATGACAATAAAAATAATAACCTCATGCCTAACATCGACTACTCGAATGCCCTTTCTCTCGGAGGCGACCAAAATCGGAGAAATGTGACCTCCAGTTAGAGTGAATAGAAATTTTACACCATGAGCCTTAATAAAAAATTAAAAGAATTTTGTTATTTGAAATTCACTTTTTCACTTCAAATATAACCAGTTTTTTAAGTTTTGTACCTTTTTATGTAAATATCATTATGTAAAGATTAAAAAGATGTTTAATCAATTTTAAAAGATGTATTAAATTTAAAAGTTTTAATCATTAATGATTTTTTTTTATGACAACTAAAATTCATAAATTAACTTTTAAAACGTTTGCAACTATTTCACCAGCATGTCTGTCAGAATTCCTGTCAATCTAAAAGTAAAAAAGTATCATAAAAAAATAAGGCAAATATTATAAAATTTTTTGAATGTATATAAAATTATTTTTAGTGTTCATAGTATATAAACTCTATGACTAACTTAAACTATCTGTAATATGCTATTTATTTTCCATGATCATATGTATGTACTATGTAGTAGTGTAGATGTAGTGTAGAGTATGTAAGCATCCTAAAAGGACTAAAGAGGTAAATATATTATATATTTATGTACATTTTGTGTGTGTATATATATTTATATCATTTTTATGTACTTACTAACTTCTGGCTTTTTTAAATTAATAAATAAATAAAAAGTCGTAATTGGTGGTGCTTGTCTTGTACTTCATATATATGGAATAGTGTAGTCTGTCTGTACTAACTTTTTTTGAAAAAATAACATGAAAATATCCAATCCAGTAAAAAAAGAAAAAAATGATCAATAATAAAATAATAAATATAAAAAGCATTATGATTATTTTTATTTATTAAATTAGTTTATAAATTATTCTACAATGATAATCAATTCGAAAATAAATCCAGAAGATTTGGGAAACTGGAAAGTACAAAAAACATAGAACTTAAATTTTTTAACTTGTTTTTTAGTATTAATTTTTTAATTTGGTTTTTATGATCAGAAGAAAAATCAATAGGTGATAAAAAGTTTTATTAAGTGATACTGATTTTTTAACAAATAAAAAAACTTGTTTAATTGTTTTTACTGAATACTTAAAATAAAGCAAGTTTATTACAAACTTGTAAATTGTAAAATGATTAATAAACTCATAAAAATATTTTGTTTAATTTTTTATTGAGTATTTAATAAACTTTTTAAGTAAATTAATATAATTTTTAACTTTTGAAAACTTGTAAAACTCAAAACGCATTTGAAACAACAAATTTTCTAACATTCCGTCTTTGTTCACTTTCTATATAAACTAGATTCAACTTTAAACCAACACTAAACCAGAGTAAATAAATAACATTTGAGTTACCAGACGATCATTTTAGGATTTAGGAATTATTTCATTAAAAAACGTCGTTTAATTTTTGAATTGTTTTTCGCTTAATTTCTGAAAACTGATTTGATTTTTCATAAAAATGTCGTCTTTGCCACTGCCATCTAATTTTACTTTGTACAGTTTTCCGTCTGCATCTTCTTCATCGTCAGCTGCTGACGATGGTGAAAATCATCACCGTCAAAATCATCACCAATCGTCATCGCAGACGACACAATCGTTCAGCCTAGTTGACATTTGCAGCGAATTTATCGTGAAAGACCGTTTATTAATGAAGACTACCATTGAGGTGGTCCCCAAAAATTTGTTCGACCCGCTATTAAAAGCCTCTCTGAAGTCAAATCAGGACAAAAGTTCTGAAGAAATAATTTCGTCGTGGCCCTGGGAAAAACTGGTACTCTATGATATCGTACCGTCCGTATTTCCTTCGTTCAAACCGCTCTTCAGTAAGTTAGATCTCATGGAAAATGTTAGGAGGGGTGTCAAGTACACTACCTCATTGGTTCACACTTACATGGAGAATTTGAAGAAGCAGAAGTTGATGAAGTTACGTTGGTTGGATCTCTCTGGCTTCCCATCAGGTTTGCCCTAAAATATTTATATTATTTTTTAAAATTAATTTTCTCCATTACAAGAATGTATGAAGTATAATTTAAAATGAATTTTCCACTAATTTTCTATAAATATTTTTCTAAATTTCAGTTGAGGTAATAGTAAACTACATAGTAGCCCATGTGTTACTGGTCTACAATGAAAGAAACCAGAAAGAGGAAATATCCTTCTACAATCAGGATGCTGAACATCTGGCCGAGGACCCGAGGGAACCATTTTCAACTGAGGGCATCATCCCCTAACAAAGAATGAAGTTCACTTTTAAATCACAAAAATTGGGACCCCCCCCCTTCCAAGGTCCTTAGATTATTATGCCTGGCCTAAAAGTAGTTTTTAAAATAGTTAAAAGGGCCGAGGGTTATAACACTAGATTTTAAAAGTCTTTCATAACAATAGTACAACAACAGTGAAGGGTCCTAAGGTCTTTAATGTACAACTAAGAAATAAAAATATTTTTTCTGCCTAATATCCACAGGTACAATATGCTTGGACGTGTCGATAGAATCGAAGGAGGCACACATGGAACTCTGCAGAGCCCTCAACATTACATCCAAACCAAAAGCAGTCCTCAAGTTGGCAGTTTCTCAGTTGGACATTCAGGCCCTCGGTGTGCCTTCTGTTGTTGTCCTACTGGAACTCATCAACCCTGCGGTAAGTTTCCTGTGTTGATGTCTGATGTCCTGTGTGTATTATAGTGGAAACATTTGAAATACTGCTCTAGTGCATGCTCTATTTGAAAGCTTAAGTTAAAAAACAAGATAACTTGAAAATTTAATGAATAAATTAGGTTAAAATTGTTGTAAGTTAATGAATAATAATGAATATTCACGAATCCCAACTGCAGCACTTCAGAGGAGCCAACCTGCAGTACAATGGCATATCGAATCAGAGTTTGGAACTGCTGACCCAGCCGCTAATCAAATTCACCAACCTCGTCTCACTGGACATTTCCAACAACTACATTCGACTGTTGGATAGTGAGGATGCCGGCGTCGTTGCAGACATCATGGCTAACTTCAAACACTTGAAAAGGTTAAATCTTGGTCGAATGAGGGTCAATGGTTTTTTGGGCACCATCCTCTCAAAACTGACTCGCCCCATCGAGATGTTAAGATTGAACGACTGCCATCTTCATAACGAGGATATAGAATTCTTAGCTACAAACCAACTCACGAACTCTATAAATGAATTAGAATTAAGCAAAAACAGCTTGTTTCAGTGTACCGACAGTTTCTTCAAACTGCTGACAAAATTGTCTTCTTCTCTGACCATATTAGAGCTTGAAGATGTTCAATTCAGTTCTTCAATGCTGTTGCAATGTTTCGAAAAATGTCTTCTGTGTTCCAGTCTGCACTACATTAATGTGGCTCAAAACAGCTGCCTAAGAAAGGACATTATGGAGTCTCTTGTCTATTTCTTCGTTATTCCTGAGTTAGAGGTAAGAGTTGTTTTTCTATATATCATTTTTAACTAGCTTTAATTCATACTGCATTACTTCCTAACTTAACTAACATTGCCAACTTGATTACAAACAGGCGGTGACAATGAGTTTCCCACGAGATGCCACTCACAGCAATGGTGATTTGGACAGGAGTAACACAGATTTTTCATTCGAGATCGATAAGATCATCTACTGCCTCTGCCACATGCACAAGAGGAAGCCATTGAAGATGATTTTCGAGCTGTGATTTATTGATTGAATGATTGATTGAATGATTGATTGATTGATTGATTGATTGATTGATTGATTGGCTGGTTGATTGGCTGGTTGATTGGCTGGTTGATTGGCTGGTTGATTGGCTGGTTGATTGGCTGGTTGATTGGCTGGTTGATTGTTGGATGACTGATTTATATATGGTTGTTTGATAAAACTGTGTGATTGATTGTTTTGTTGGTTGACAGATTGATTTTTATTCAAATATATGAATGTATATATGCATGTACATTGGTTGGTTGCTGATTGATCGATCGATTGGGTGATTGATTGGGTGATTGATTGTAGGATGATACTATATAGATCTTTTCATTGTTTTTCGATTGAAATACACTTTGTTATTTAAAGAAAGAAAAAAAAACCTCAAGTCATTTGTTCGTCTGATTGCTTTTTAATTTATTTTTAACTTTCGTCACCATTCTTATTCACTTCTGTAAAACTGTAATTTTTTGTTTTTAATGTGATGACAATAATAAATGAATTTGGTGAACGTATAATTCTTATTTAATTTTTTCTTCTGTTTTCGATTGACATTACACCAAGAAAACACCATGTCAACAATGTTTTGTATATATTGTCCTCTGTGTGGGTGTTTGTGTGTGTGTGTGTGAAATGACTACTTTTTCTCAGTTGCAATAGCTTGGAGATAATGGTTTTTATTACTAAAAAACTTTGAAACTAATAAAAAATTGAGTCCCATGCGTATCGTTGATTGAAATAAATTGACCGATTGGTTGATTTAATTCATTCGTTCTTACATCGATCCTTCATCCAGTTGTTCATTCTTTCATTAATATACTCACCGGTCATTCAATCAATCTCGTTCCTTCGTTCATTCAACCATCTATTCATTCATGCATTTATGCATTCATTCAGAATGCATGGTTGGTTGGTTGTGTTTGATTGACCATGTGTGACGATGATGGCTTGTGAAGCATTAGCAACTTTTATAGCGAACTACCTTTGTAAATGTAAGGTGATTACACTGTAGAATGAAAACCAAATTTTTTCTCACAGGTATTTTTTAAAGAAAGACCTATTTGTGACGAAATTAGCTAACAAATAATTGAAAAAAATTTAACTTGAATTGTATTTATGATGTATTTATAGGTTTTAAACAAACTGATTAAATTGATTAAACTGATTATATATATATATATATATATATATATATATATATATATATATATGATTCAATAGTATTAATCTATATACAAATGCATTTAATTAATTTACCTTCAGCATAGAAACAACATTGATCTAATTTCAAAAGTAAACACATGTTTGTACTAAATTCCTTACTCCGTTTTGCACGTATTTTCGCTCAATTTCATCATCTCTTGGAAAATAAATAAAGTGGAAAAAAATCCATATAAAAAGTAGATAGAAACCGGATCTAACAATGCTGAATAAATCGGATTTCAAAGAGGAAGACAAGATCCAGGCGATCGTAATTGCAGATTCCTTCGATTCCAAATTTAACCCTCTGACTATGAAAAGGCCAAATTGTCTGCTGCCGCTTGCCAACGTACCTTTCCTAGATTACGTACTCGAGACTTTGCATTCGTCTGGGGTCCACGAAACATTTATTTTCACTTCCAACCATGTAAATCTCGTCAAGGAGCATGTGAAAAATTCAAAATGGGGTAACGAATGCTGCCGGATGAAAGTAGGCGTGGTCGTTTCGGATAACTGCTATTCGTTGGGGGAAGCTTTGAGAGAGATTGACAAGAAAGCGCTAATTAGGGATGATTTTGTCTTGATACAAGGAAGTGTAGTATCTAATGTTAATCTGCAGGCAGCCATTAATGAGCACAAGAGAAGGAAAATTGAAATTAAGGATCGAATGGCGATCATGACGATGTTGATGATGCATCATTCGCCTGGTTGGTTGTTTACTTCTTAAAGAATAATTATCGTAAATATTAATTTTAATTATATTATTTAATTTAAACAGCATTAAAGCAAATTTATTTGATATTTTTCTACGTATAATATAATCTATGGTAATATAAAATATTTATCCCTCACTAGATGACCCTTTGAGAAATCCAGATAATGATGTCTGCTTGACTGTCGACAAATGCAACAATAGAATTTTGAATTACCAAAAAACTGGAAAATCAAAGAAATTCTCCCTTCCCATAGAGGTTCTGGAAAAACCTATCAACAACATCCAATTTGATCTGCTTCCATGTCAAATCAACATCTGTTCCCCTGTCGTACTGACTCAGATGACTGATAACTTTGACTTTCAAACAGTAGATGCCCTGGTTTGTGGACTGCTATCCAATGAGGACATTTATGGATTTTCAATTCATTTCCACGAGCTTCTTAGGACTGAGTATGCTGTCCATGTCGATTGTTTGAGTTCTTATAAGAAAGTTAGTAACCAGGTCGTCAAGAGATTTTCATATCCTCTGGTTATAGATAATAATTTCACAGGGAGAAAATTCAATAAATATCGCTGTAATGATCGAAATGTTTATAGCCACGTCCAATGCACTAATTTTGATCTGGATGATTTGACGGGCATGCACGATGTCGTGTTAGGTAGGGGGGTCCAAGTCGGAGATGGCTCGACGATTAGTAACAGCGTTCTCGGAAGGAACTGTATAATTGGCAGAAATGTAAAAATTGAGGACTCCATAATTTTTGATAATGTCGTCATTGAAGATAACTGCACTGTCACTGGGTCTGTCATCGATCAAACCTGCATCATTCATAAAAACTGCCAGATTCCTAAAAATTGTATCCTAGGTAGAGGCGTTACTGTTTACGAAAATGACAATTTACTAGAAGATTATAAGTTAGTGTCAGACAATACAAACAACTTCCAGCACGTTTCGCCCGGAAACAAAAAATGTTTCATACTCCCTCTGAGAACCGTCTCTGAAAGTTTGGACCTACTTGATGGCAGCTTGTCCAAAAATGATGAGGAGAAGAATCTAGAGGATGACTACAACTCCGATGATGACGACGACGACGACGTGAATGATGTCCCGATCGAATTCAACGAGTCGAAAATCTTCTACGATGAGGTTATCAGCAACTTGGAACGAACTTTGAGTGAAAATATCTCCTCCAAAAACGTCATTCTAGAAATAAACTCAGTGAAGCACGCATACGGCATTCAGATCAGAGAACTTACAATCCTCCTAACCAAAGCCTTTCTAGATATGTCCCTAAGATCCGAACCACCGCCAAATAATTTCCCATCCTTTTACGCGCTCTTCAAAACGCACATGACTACCTTTTTACCGATATTAAAAAATTACGTTAAAACCGAGTCGTCACAAGGCGACATGCTGATTGGCATGCAAGAGATGGCCGAGTCCGTGCCTCTGATCATGACCGCACTGCCTAAAGTCGTATTATTCTTCTTTGACGAGGATATTCTGACGGAAGAAGGAATTTTAAAGTGGTGGTATGGAAATGAAAACAAGAGTGACGAGTTGAATGATAAACTCTGTAAATTCATCGAATGGCTCGAAAAAGATGATGATGAAGATGATGAGGACGATGATGATGATGATGAAGATGATTGATGATGAACAGGATGATGAGGAATGATTTGATCAAACGTTGCAAATATTGATTAAAGTTTTGTCTATTCTGTTAATATTTGAAATTTTTTATTTTAACTTATTTCAAAAAGAATTAATTTACTATTTTGATGAAATAAAGTGTTAGTGGTTGGTTTATAACTTGCTTCATGTTCTCGTTTGTACACGGACAGCAACACACACTCATAACTACATTCATACACTCATAAAAACAAATAAAAACACACAAAACATGATGAAAAGTATATAAGTCTTGCTTGGTCATATTTGAGTTAACAAGAAACAAAACACGTCTCAATCTCTTATTTTTCCGGACTTGAAAAATTATCTGCAAGTAATTTTCTGCTGTAGCCACACATACCGATACACACGAACAAGCTCACGCACGCACACAAAAAAACACAGTTACAAATACCAATGCACTGGACGCATTAAATGTATCAAATAATCCATTCCCTGCCATTAACACCATCACCCTAGCACACGTTCGTCGCTGATCAAATCAAATGGTGACATCTAGCAGCGGTAGTGCGGTGAAAACATTTTTTAGGTGGGATGTATGTATATATTTAGGTACTAAAAGGGCACAAATATATTCACGTAAATTCTCACTCGTTTTCACTCTCTCTTTTTCTCTCTCTTTTTCTCTATTTTCCTATCTCTCTCTTTAATTCATACAAGTGCAAAACATCCAAAATATATAATGGACACACGCATACACACATACAATCAGGGACATACAAATCTAAACGCGCGCACACACACAAATATTAAAAACCGGACGTACCATACAAGACATTACAGGAAAGTGATTTGTAATGCTAGCCAGCAGCTCCGGGCTGATTCTCATGTCAGCTTTGTTCGTGACGTCACTCAATTAAGTCCCCATTGGGGTAGGAGGGCTTGCTCGTGTCGGGAATTACAATTTCGATTTGTCATACTCTCATTTTTTCTCACTATCACACTTTTTTTTCTCTCTTCTTCCCATTTTTCTCTCTTTCTCTTTCTCTCTCTCTGGCTTTCTCTAGCTTTCTCAATTAATATTTTCCCTCTTTTGTAGTTAACCTTCCATTTTATTTTTCACTCTCTCTTTCTCTCTCTCTCTCTCTCTCTCTCTCTCTCTCGAAAATTGTAAACAAATAATTATTTTTCTCATCTCCATTCTACTTCCTCTTTGATGAATCGAGAACGAGACTGGCCTCATCAAAAAAAAAAAAAATAAAAATAAAAAAAAGATAAAAAATAAGAAAATAATAAAAGAATGAAAGAAAAAAAGGATCAACTCAACTGTGTAAATATTTGTATGGTTAATTGTTAATGTGGCTGCTTACAACATCATGATGATGAATAAGATGATGATGATGGTGGTGATTATCTATACAGGTGTGTACGTATGTATGTATGTGTATGTGTGTGTGTGTATGTGTGTGTGTGTGTGTGTTTGTGTGTACTGTAAGTTTTTTCTTTGAAAGCAAGGCATAAGTATGTACAAATAATTTTTTAGCATGTGGTTACAGAGTATTAATGTTAGTGATGATGATGATGGTGGTGACGATGATGATGGTGATCTTTCGGATGATGATGATAATGATGATGACAATAACGTAGGCTCTTGTGATGATGACGACTCCAGTCACAACAACGATGATGATGACGACGACAATGATGATGATGACGATGGTTTTGTTGTTGATGATGATGGTTTTTTTGTTGTTGTTGATGATGATGATGATGTTTTTGGTGTAGTAATTAAATATGCAGATTGTTATTGATGACGTGATCGTCCGTGTTTTTAAAAGGCCGACGATGACGATAATAAAGATGATGACGACGACGACGATGATGATGATGCTGATGACTTTGTTTATGTTTCGTTCAATAAGATAATGTTGATGATGATGATAATAATAATAATAATAATTATTATTGTTACTGTTATTATTATCATTATTATTATTATTTTTGTTATTATTGTTGTTGTTATTGTTATTATTGTTGTTGTTGTTATTATTGTAGTTATATTAGCGCGTGGTGGGTATGACGTATGTTCCATATAGATAGCCAGAGAGCTGATTTAATATAGATGACCGGAAGTTAGTTACGATGGTGTTGATGATGATGCTACTGTCGTGATGATGATGACGACGACAATGATGATGATGATGATGATGATTAATACGTTGATTGTCGTGACGATGATGATAGTGATGATGATAGTGATGATGATAATGATGATAATTGTCAAATTGATATAGCGCCTTTTTTTTACGAATCATTCAAACGCCTTCCAGCGTTAAATTAACAATTTAAGTTTTTTAAGATATTAATGGAGTGATGCTAGGTGGAAAGTGTTACTACTGCTACTACTACTACTACTACTACTACTGCTGCTGCTACTACTACTACTACTACTGCTGCTGCTACTACTACTACTACTACTACTACAACTACTGCTACTACTGCTACTACTACTACGACTACTGCTACTACTACTACTAGTAATACTACTACAAGTACTACTACCACTACTACTTCTACTATTACTACTACTACT
>NW_008704659.1:584375-616875 GCF_000326865.2 Helobdella robusta | reverse complement strand
GGAGGTTGGCCGGCAAATGTGCCTTGGCCCTGGTCGTGGTCGAACTCAAGACCAAGTTCTACCCGACTCAGTTGGGTGTCGGGATTAAGGGTGGCGCTGAGGCCGCTGTTCATGCGGTTCGAAGATTGGTCACCGACCTCCCCGATCAATGGGGGTTTCTGAAACTGGACTTTAAAAATGCCTTCAATGCCAGAAGAGACTCGATGTTGGAGGCTGTCAAACTTTTTTGCCCCAACATCTATAATTTTTGCCATTCTGCTTATGGCGGAGTCTCTTCCCTTGGCTACCACTCTTGGGTTGTAGAATCGTCCGAGGGGGTACAGCAGGGTGATCCCCTTGGTCCTTTGTTGTTCGCACTAACTCTTCATCCACTCTTAGAGAAAGCTTCGTCCACCTTCGTTTGCGCCTATCTGGATGATATCAGCATAGCTTCGGACGGTCCAACTCTGGCCGATAGCTACGAATATTTGAAGCATAACTCCGCTGCAATTGGCTTAGAGTTAAACATTAAAAAATGCGAACTTCACTGCCAAAGTTTATTTCAGGTGCCACATGCGCTGGCTGAAATACCCAGAGTTGGTGCATCAGAACTGAGTTTTTTAGGCACACCCTTGGTCGAGGGCGATTATCAAATAAAGTTTTTTGACCAAAAGCTCTCTGAGCTTGAATTCGCCCTGGGTCGTGTTTCCTGTCTTTCGGCCCATGATGCCTTGACTATTATCCGCAATGCCCTCAGTTTGCCCAAATTGATGTACTTCCTGCGTACATCTAAACACATTGACCCTTCTAAATTGGGCTAATTTGACGGAGCCCTGCGCACCGCCCCGTCGTCGATTTGCAATGTTCAAGTGACCGACAGTGGTTGGTCCCAGGCTCAGCTGCCGGTGCGATTTGGTGGGCTGGGGTTGCTTAGCGTGGTTCAGCTGGCTCCCGTTGTTTATAATTCTTCTGCTGCTGCCACTCTCGACCTACAGTCTTCCCTGCTCCACCGGTTTTTTCGTTGCCGCGATATTCTTCCCCCAGCGTCCGCCCCGGGGGACCGTACGCACGTCCAAATTTTGAACGAAGAATATAAAAAAATCTTTCAAAATTTGTTGTCTTCATGCGGCGACGACTTTTCCACCGCTCGTTTGTTGGCCATGTCCAGCGTTGCCAGCTGTGGGTGGTTGAGATCGTGGCCTAACACCTCTGTGGGCACCAGGCTTGACGACGAGTCTGTAAGATTTGCCATTGGCTTCAGACTTGGCCTGGTCATTCAGAATAAATACACGTGCCGATGTGGCGCTGAGGCGGACGAGTTTGGGCACCACGGTTTGGTCTGTCGCCTGGGTGGGGGCCGTCAACTACGTCACTCAGCGCTAAACGATTACATTTGTCGGCTCTTCTCCAAGGCTTCAATCCCGGTTCTCAAGGAACCATCCGGCATTTCTGCGCATGATGGTAGGCGACCGGACGGATGCACGCTAATACCTTGGAGAGCCGGCAGATGTTTGGCGTGGGATGTTACGGTCCCTGGCACCCTCGCCGAACGATACGTAAACCTGACAAGTAAAGAATGCGGTTTGGCCGCGGCCAGGGCAGCGGACGAGAAAATGAAAAAATATGGGAATGCCCTCCCCTCGATGGAATTCTTGCCAATATGCATCGAGGTTCTTGGCCCCAACACCCTTAAATAGGCAAAATGATCGGTGTCAGATCAGGTGACAGCAGGGAACTGTTTTTTGCAACCAACCACATTTCGTGCTTGTTGCAGCGGTTCCTGCGTGTCTGTGTGCTTGAAAATATACAACTGAATGCCGACATGTGCAATTAACGACAAATCAAAGTGTTAATCCATTTGTTACTTGATGTTTGACGGTTCAGTGTCACTCATCATGTTTTGGTTTTAACATACATACATACATACATACATACATACATACATACATGCAATCATACATACAAAGATGCATGCATACATAATGTATCTACCACAAAATGCGTGCACAAGTTAGATAAGTTGGCAGGCAATTCAGGTTTGGAGTGCTTTGTACATACATACGCGCGTACAAGCATACATAAATACGTACACGCATACACACATGCATACATACAAACATACATACACTGATACACACATTCTCATACATACATAGTTGTATAATTTTGCGTAGTAATGTTGTGTTGTTTGTTTTTATGTATGCGACGAATCATTTGGTATTTTTATTAGTTTGTATGTTTGACATTTTTTTTCATGGCGTGCAAGAGTTGCTACTGCACTGCTGAGTGCTTCTTTGAGATTATTAATTTTCATTTTAAAAAATCAAAAGATAAATATAATCAATGAATTGAAAACTGAATGAAAGAACGAATGAACGAATGAAGAATGAAAGAAAGAACGAACGAATGAATGAAATGATTAAATGAATGAACGAACGAATGAATGAATGATCTAATGGATTTCAAAATAATTTTTTTTTAAACGAGCAGAAACAACTAATAAAAAATTAATGGCAGATTTAAAAGCCTAAAAATGTTCCAAAAATTCACGTTTCAAATTGCAGCTCTCAACTTTCTTCTTAACATTCGCGAATGTTTTACTTTTTAAATTATTTTTATCTTTATTTGGTTTAAAGTTTGCATTTTTATTTTAAATTCCAAAAGATACCTTTTTCATAACTGTAAAAAAAATAATACTTTCAGAGAAACATTACGAAGGGTAGAGGAATAAATTGAATTTTTACAATTTATTATCCACTCTCAAAAAAATTTTTCTAAAAAGAAAAGACAAAAAAAAGGAAACAACAAAAAAAAATGAGATAAATTTAAAAGGAGGAAATTGTTTCCAGACCGATGTTATTTCTCACGCCTGGAAACACTCGCCAAGCTCTCGCGGCGATGCGTGCATGTGCTGAATGGACTGCTGGCTAAAAATGAAATTATTATTGGCAAACAAAAGTTTCTCCATTTGAAAAGATGGGGTAAATAAATGATGTATATATTCAGAAAAATGAAAGAAATAACTAAGAAAAATAATTTTACCACTTCTATAACATAATTTTACCCATCTTTAACCAATCTTGGAGATTCAGGCAGTTCCTGAGAAATTGAGTTTTCAGTTTATAAAATGTCAGATGTTTGACAAAATTATTGCATTTATAATGTAAGCTGTCTGTCTTGTATTATTTATCATGTGTATTGAGTATTATATGAGAAATCTGGTTTTAATCTTTGGGTTGGTTCGTCATTGGTTTTCAAATGTTGTCTGTCTGTTTGTTTGTTTGTTTGTATGTATGTATGTCTGTTTGTTTGTTGATTTTATTTGCTTGTAAATTTTAGATGAACACATTTTTATGGTTCATGTGTTTGCTTTCGGTTATTTAATCTTAGGTGCCGTGTTTTTTACTGTTTGTTGTTGTGGTTTTTTGTTTAAAACGAGTTAATTTATTTATGGTACATAACAAAATTTCCATTTCAAACACCAATTTTGAAATATAAATAATTTTGATGAAAAATATTTTAAAATATTTCCGCTGATTATCGTCATTATTGTAAACTTAAAAATTGACTAACAGTATAAATATAATTATTTATAAAGTCTTTTATTATTGGTTATAAATAACAATTTTATATTATTTATTTTCAACAGAAAAATTTCAAAGAAACAGAATATAAACGCAGAGAAGAACAATCGATACAACTAATCAATGGATCCAAAGCAAAGCGTGTAATCATTTCGAGACTGCTGTGTATTTCTTTTTAAGTCTGTTCCCACCGACATGTTATATAACTGAACAAACAGACGAACAAACAAATTGATGTTTTTCATAGCTCGAAAGTAATTAGTTGATGGTTTCAGCTATGAACTAATTTATTTCCTATTTTCGCGAAATGCCAAAAATTGAAATATAGTTAAAACATATGATAAGTTTGGATGAAATTTTAAAATGACTCAATGAAACAGCTAAGGATATTTTCACTTTCACTTTCTCATCAACTATTCATTAGTAAAAAGTTAAAAATTTTCATAACAAACTCCAACCCTAGTGAAACTCAACTCGCCAGCTCATACTGGCGAGTTCTTCAGACACTTCCGAGTAAATTTTTAAAATGAGACTTGCCTCTTCTGCTTTTGGAAAAGTAAAGAAACAGCGCCAACAACACCTGACAGATTCCACTCAGCGGCTTATGGACTCGCCAAGATCGGCTACTTCGCATCCCATATTAGACAGTTTACTGAAAAACCACGAAGTACAAACACATCAAGTTGAAAACATGCAGGATACATTAGTCCCTTGCATGAGCCCAAACACAGAGAACAGCGAAGATAACCTGATGTCTAATACTGCTCACAGAAAATCATCGCCGATGACGTCAGAGAATGCAGCCGTCGAGTCAACTGCGTGGCCACAAAGCGACGCTAAAAAAGACAGTTTAAACTTGAGTAACGTAGTGGAAAATAATTACGCAGCTGTAGTCCAGCAGCACACACGCTCCCGACTTCCATCTCTCGCCACAACAGGCAGTTACAAACATAGGAGCATTCCGAAATCTCCGCCACCTTTCCTCTGCAATAAAAGTGACTCTTCAATCGATTCAAGAGCTTCCTCCCAAAAAAGTGGCGCCCGCACGCACAGATCATCGTTTAAAAAATTTGCAAAAATTGACGACATGAACAGATCGATTTGGTCAGCGGATAAGAACGATTGGCTGGGTGGGGATCCCGGAGAAATATTGTTGTACAACGGCAAAACATCTCACCAGCAGCAACAACTTCAACAAAACAAACTTCTTCTACAGCAACATCAACGACTTGTTTTCAAGAACGGCGAGTGCAACGTGACGAGGGCGAACATTAAGAAGAGGAGACAGCGCTACATGGCTGATATATTTACCACGCTTGTCGATATTAAATGGCGATGGAATCTTTTAAATTTTGTTTTGGCATTCACTCTCAGCTGGATAATATTCGCCCTCGCATGGTGGTTAATTTGTTTCAGTCATGGAGATTTCAGCAGCCACCATCAGGGTAAAAATTCTACGGAAAAATGTGTGGAGGAGGTTTACGACTTCACAACGGCCCTACTATTTTCAATAGAAACGCAACAAACAATTGGATTTGGATCTCGAAGAATGAATCCACACTGTCCTGAAGCCATTTTTGTTATGATGTGTCAATCTTGCTTTGGAGTTATTATACAAGCGCTAATGACTGGATTGGTGTTTGCCAAACTATCGAGACCCAAAAAAAGAGCCGAGACATTGCTCTTCAGTAAAAATGCGCTAATCTGTAAAAGAGAAGGTCAACTCTGTTTATTGTTCCGAGTTGGCGATATGAGGAAATCTCACATAGTAGAAGCTCACGTCAGGGCAATTATGATCAAAGCTAGAAAAACTAGAGAAGAAGAAGAAATTCCGCTGTACCAGTACGACCTGGCCCTCGGAGATGGAGAAACTGAAGGAAGGCTGTTCATGGTTTGGCCCGTCATCGTCGAACACAAAATTGATGAGAGAAGTCCATTTTGGGAACTGTCCGCGGAGAAAGTTAGACAAGGCGATTTTGAAATTGTCGTCGTTTTAGAAGGAATTGTTGAATCGACAGGAATGACCACACAAGCGAGAACCAGCTACCTGCCGTCAGAAATTTTGTGGGGTCACCTCTTTCAAAAATTGGTCACTTTCGATAACGATTCTGGCCAGTACTTCATCGACTACTCACGTTTTCATTCAACATACGCAGTAGAAATTCCGCAGTGTAGCGCTAAAGATATGCAAAACTTGACGGACGAGGACAGCGCGGATTACAGCGACGACGAAGATGACTACGAGGAGGGCGACGACGTGGAATCAGTTTCAATCAAATCGGATTCAATGCTCTACCTGGAGCCTCCGTCGTTCGGGGTCAAGTCAGGCAGCAACCTCAACCCGTCAGATCAAATCGTCCCTAAGATGAGCGTGTCGTCCGATCAATTTCTTATCACGTCATCGTCACTATCGAACATAGTCTCCAATGGTAAAGATCACAAAGACCTGTCAAACGTCGCGAGCCCCACGAAAATTCCCTCAAACGTCAACTCGACAAAAAATGAAAATTTTGAGATAAATCTACCTCAGCAGAAAGACTCAATCGTGCCGAAACGTACCAGCATGTCGTCGGTCCGTCGCAAGATGGCAGTCAACAGCGTAGCGCTCGTGGCTTTCGATCTACAGAATGAAGAATTTTCATCCGGACTTCGATTTGATAGCAACGAATGCGAGACTGGTATCGCAGACGCCTCTAGCTACAAATTCGTCTGAGGACGATTTGAAAATGTGAATATTTTTCTAACAGCAAAAACTGAAATATTCAACTGACTCCCAACAAATATCGCAACGAGTAACCAACAATTACATTACAATATTTATAACTTTACGTATAAATGCAGACACTTATATTTTATGTATGAATGTATACACTTACAATACCACTAACTATAATTAATAACTTTAATAAGAATACTTATGACAATAATTGAGACGACATTTATTTCACGGTTACTACTGAGCCCAAACAAATTGATGGCAACAAATTAAAATTAATTAATTGTAGAATAATATAAACATGATGATGCTGTCGTCTTAGTAATGAAAAGTTTTGAAAACATTTTCTCAAAATGTTGACGTGTCATTTGCTTTTCGTTATTGTATAATCATTTTAATTGAACTTGTTTCATTGAGTTTTCATCGACTTGTAAAAAGATAGATACTTATAGCATATTTGCTACCTTCAATGGGTTAATTGTTTAGTAATTAATTAATTTATTTATTTATTTACATATTCATTTATGCCATGCCAATTTGTATTGAACAAGAACGTTCAAAATATGAAAAACTTAATGTGCAGATAAGAGAATTAATTCATTCATTTTTTTCTTTAATTATTTCCAAACATTCTTAATGTTGTGATATTATTAATATTATTAATATTATAATTATTAATATTACACACACATAAATATATTGTTTTTTTAACAAGAATTAACATTTTTTAAAATTATAAAATAATTATATAAATCCCTTTCTTCCTTTCTCTCGCTCTCTTTCTTTCTTATTCTCATTCGTCCTTTCTCCATCTCTTTTTCTCTGTATCTCTTTGTCTCTAGATATATACATTATTTATTTATATTTATGTGTGTGTGTTTGTGTTTGTTTGTTTGTTTTACTTCCTGTGTTTTACTCAGTAGCGAATCTAGAACGAGTCCGAGGTGGGACTCGCCTCCAATTTTGGGCAGTTTTTTTGTAAAAGTCCCAAAAAGGACCGTTTTATGTGAAAAATCGACCAAAAATTGAACCTGAAAAGCAAGGAAGGCCGTCAGCAACACTGCCACAAATCTTGGCCCGCACCCGCGTAAAAATTTTGGCTTCCCGCTGTAAAAATTTAAACATTTTTAAGGTTTTAGCATCCCTCTTGTTAAAGTTGTCAGATCCGCCACTGGTGTTGCTAACAACTTAGATGAAAGATTTGAAACGAAGTGACCATGCTTATTCTAATTTGCTATCTATCTTTTCATTCAATCTATCTATATTTATTTGTCATACAAAAATGTTTAATATTAATCAAACTTAAGTATATACATTTCATATATAGAATTGTATATGTGCGTGTGTGAGAGAGTAGAGAGAGAGAGAGAGAGAGAGAGAGAGAGAGAGAGAGAGAGAGAGAGAGAGAGAGAGAGAGAGAGAGAGAGAGAGAGAGAGAGAGAGAGAGAGAGAGAGAGAGAGAGAGAGAGAGGTTAAAAGGTTAAAGGTCAATTACACTCTTCCAAAGTTCAGAGGATTCAAACATGGTATACGAATACCTGCTAAACGACGCATCACACACGAAGCATGTGATTGGCGGGGATCTTTTTGTCACATTCGAACCCGGTTACTGCGAAAAAGAGAGAGAGGAAGAGATTCTCTGTGTGTACGTGTGTGTGTGTGTGCGTGTGTGTATCTATTCATTACATTTTCGATATATTCAATTAATGTTTAACAAAATACAAACTTATCTTTATACATTTGCATGTATACAATTATATATGTATGTGATTTTGTCTGCGTTCGTGTTTGTGTGTGTGTATGTGTGTCTGCGTGCGTGTGTGTGCATGTATGTGTGTGTGTGGTGTGTGTGCTATATATTTTGAATGGTTTTGATGTTGGTCTTATTCTGTTCGATAACTTCTTTTCAAAATTATTATCATTGTTATTATTTTTTTTTATTATTACGTTTCAAATATCATTTATATTTTTATATAAAAAAAACGAACTTAATAAATATTCAAGCGATTTATATGATGTTCTTTCGTAAATAAATGATAAAAAATTGTTTAATGTTAAAATGAAAACATTTCTGCCGTTCGTTCGTTCGTTCGTTCATTTGTTCATTCGTTCTTTCGTTCATTCGTTCATTCATTCATTCATTCTTCCAACCATCTCTGATTTAATTAATTAATTAACATAATAAACGAAAAATTATGTTATAATTTATATTTATAAATTAATTTAAACAATCAAAACAAGTTCATTAGTGTCATTTAAAATCAAAAAAATGCTTCTAAAGTCTCTCTCTCTCTCCATCCCTTTCCCTCCGTCTTTCTTTCTCTTTTCTCTCTCTCTTTTTTTCTCTCTTTTCTCTCTCTCTCTCTCTTTTTATTTATTTCTCTCTTATCTGACAAAATATTAAAAAATAACTCATCCTAAATTAGTAATATTAATCATCTCTAATTTTACTGCAAACGATTTTATAAATTGAAAATCTTCAATTCGTGGCCATTTCTTTTCCTTCCCAAGACCCTCTATTCATCCTCTACCAGGTGGTCTTATCTAGAAAATATGAATAATAATATTGAAAATAATACATGTAATAATAATGATGATGATGTTCAATCAGTCAATCAATTAGTTTATACAGCGCTATATCCGCCATGTTCAACAGCGCTCCTCAATGAATTTTGCCAACAGATGGATCTTGAGATCCGCTCTGAACTTCGTAAGTGATGGAGAAGTCGTCGAAGAAGGAGGTAGAGAGTTACAGAGAAAAGAGCCAGAAAAAGCAAATGCAGATTTAGCAAACGAATGTTTAACACGAGTTAAGAAGAAGTGAGAACAAGAAGACGATTGTAAACCGGCGCGTTCAGGTTCAATTTATATATTTGATAGGTACATGGGAAATAATTTGGAAATAATGGATACAAACACTCGTCATAGGAAAATATAACTTAAATATAACTGTTATAAAAATATAACTGACATAACTTGCACCAAACCATGTACAGTAAATCTGTGCGTCTTAATTTGAAAGTTTTCATGTATTCTAATTATAAAATTCTAATCTTTTAAGTATATGGTTGGTTTTTTGTTTTTAACTTAAATTCACTTTTTGATCTAACAAATTTACTTCTAGTTTTTCTGATAAAAAGTCATTTTATTAATCTTTATTTATTATTAAATTATTGGGTTGTTATGTTAAGTAAAAAAATATCGGAGGTCAGGGAATTGAAAATATTAAAATCTGAAAAAAGAATATTTTAAAATATTTTTAATCCTGAAGTGCACATGTGTGACATGCTACTACTAACTACTATGTTATTATGTACTACATTACAAACTACAATTTGCAATGCACTTTTTCCAAGTTTCTTTGAGTCCATGACTTTCAACTTTAATAACTTTGTTTATCCTTCATTAATAATTATTAACAAATTATTCACAAATATAATTTAAACTTTTAATTTTAGATTTTTTAACAATTTACCACATATGACTAACTAATTAAAGTTTATTTGGTAATATTCTCCAATATTTTACTAATAATTCTACTAATATTCGATTAGTAGAATTTTTTCTTGGTTTGAAGCTTAAATATTGATAAAATAAATTATATGACTAATTAATAATTGTAATTATCTCCAGGTGTCAGTGCTGATAAAGCGTGGAGAACTCTCTATCAAGGAGCTATGTTCAGAATGTATCAAAAGGATGAACAGATTAAAGCATCTGAACATGTTCATCACAGAACTTTCTCAGCCTGCCCTCAAAAGAGCTGAACATCTCCAAAATGAATTGAAAAAATCAAATAATAAAAGTGATTATTAATAAATTTATATTAGATAAAACCAAAGATTTGTGCCCTGAGGTCTAAAATACGTATGCCTTAATCAATGCTAATCTTAACTTAAATTTTCTGTTATAATTATGATTATAATATAATTTTTTATGATTTTTATAAATGGGAAAGTTATTAATCCAAATTTTTAAGAAAAAAAGTGTATCTTGTAATATAGACATTGTATAAAAATAATATCAGATACACACATAGACACAAACATGCACACACACAGACACCTACAATGATGGAGAAGAAAGAACAAAAAGAGAGAGAGAGAGAAAGAAAGAGAACATAATGATAATTACACATATCTTAAACCATAAATTTTCATTGACACTCTTCAATTTAAAAATAAATTTTTTTTAATTCGCTTCACCAACACGCAGTCGAAGAATCCACACACCCTTTCTATGGAATACCGATCGCTGTGAAGGATAATTTTAGTACCAAAGATGTAAAAACCACATGCGCATCACTAATGTTGGCCGATTACGTTCCACCCTTCAATGCCTCGGTGGTTCATAAGTTACTCAGTCGGGGGGCCATCATTGTGGGAAAAACCAATATGGATGAATTTGCTATGGGGTGAAGTTTTTTCCAGTTATAGTTATTATTATTATTTGTAATCATTATCATTATATTTTATATAATATTAATTTATTATTATTATTATCTGTGCTTTAATGCATGCATAAAATCCAATCGAGTTACTAAAACTATGTTTATTGCATGCAAACTGATTGTGATTCTTTGTTGTAAAAAGGTATAAATTAACATTTTTGAATAAATAAGTAAATTAATAAATTAAATCTTTCCCCAGGTGTGGCTCCGTAGATGGCGCTTTTGGTCCCGTCAGAAACCCGTGGAAATATCCTACCCCAATAAAATCCAACTTTAAGCACCCAAAAATAAATATTTTGACATTATCAAGCAAAGAACAAATAGACATAACAAACAAAGAATTAAACACATCTAGCCAATGTTTTAGTGATAAATTGGGGGAAAATGATGATAAAAATGATGATAAAAACGTCAAAAATGTTGATAATGATGATGAGTGGTACATCGCCGGTGGAAGTTCCGGTGGTAGCGCTGTTGCAGTAGCCGTCGGAGCCGCATTTGCGTTAGACGGCGTTACTAGCAATACACTTCATTCATTCGTTCGTTTGTTCATTCGTTCCTTTGTTCATTCATACGTTCGTTCGTTTGTTCGTTCATTCATTGTTCTCCTTATGAAATCATCAGATTACAAAATACATTCAATTATAAAGCCACCACATCTATAATTGTGTTATTATCATTCGTTATTGATCTTACTGTAATGATAAAATAATCTTCACCCCCTAGAGCCCTGGGCTCAGACACGGGGGGCTCGACGCGAAACCCCTCATCGTATTGCGGGGTGGTTGGCCTGAAACCCACCTACGGTCTTCTATCCCGGCATGGCCTCATTCCACTCGTTAACTCTATGGATGTGCCGGGAATCATTGCAAGAAATGTCGATGACGTCACGCTCGTTCTTAGTGAGTTGTGCAGTTTTGCATGGTTTTTGTGAAATGAGTTGTATTGCTAGGCGTGGAAATCTCCATACTCTTTCTCTCTCTCTCCCTCTCTTTCTCTCTTTCTTCCTTATCTTTTTTCTTTTCTATTTTGTATCGGTATTTGTTGGTATTTAAAGATATTTTAATTTGTGTCTGTAGAAATATCTAGGGAAAATAATATGTAAATTAATGAAATCTTTTTTTCCTCTAACAAGCAAAAATGTGCAAGTCTCTTTTACAAATCTTTAAAACTGGATCCCCACAAAAATTAAACAAAAGTGAAAACCTAATCATCCAAATTGGGAAAATGAATTAACAGATTTGTCAATAGAAAATTATAAAAAATTAAAAATTAAACTTGAAAATTAAAACTGACAGACAGCTTGGCAGGGCACGATCCACTCGATTCAACAACAGTAACACAGGACTACAAGCCCATTCTTCTTCAGGATCAGCCATCTATCAAGGGACTAACAATTGGAATACCTAAGGTTCTCCCACGCACGCACAATACAAACGCACGCACACGCGCACAACACACACTCGCACGCACACACGCATCGTATTATCTACCAATCACAGGAATACCATTGTCCGGGTCTATCCCCCGAAGTTTTAGACAGCTGGACTCAGTTAGCTGACCAAATGGAGCTAGATGGTGCCCGCGTCGTCCAGGTTTCCTTACCCCACACGCAGCTTTCCATACGCTGCTATCATGTGCTATGCACTGCCGATGTGGCCTCCAATATGGCCAGATACGACGGACTTCGATACGGTCTTTTTTTTGGACAATTTTTTATTAATTTTTTTTTCTCGATTTGCTTACTTTTTTCATTCACTTTGATTGTTTCATTTTGAAATTTTTGTATTGTTATAATAATAATAATAATAATATTTATAATAGCAGTATTAGTAGCAGTGGTGGTAGCTGCAGCATCAGCAGTAGCCGTACTTGTAGTTGTAGTTGTAGCTGTAACAATATTAATATGAACACTTGCGTAACATGACGTCACAGGGCATCGCGCCCCGAACGACAAGTCCACAGAAGCCATGTACGCGCAGTCGAGACGCGAAGCTTTCAACGACGTCGTCAGGTCGAGAATATTGGCGGGAAATTATTTCCTACTTAAAAAGTAAAATTTTAGAAAATATTTGATTTCATGCAAATGAAAGAGATGTGACAATTCACTTGTTACATCACTTATTTACAGTGTCTGCATTGGAATTTGTGGTTTCGTTTTATATATTCTATGATAGTTGGTATTGGATTAATTTCATAAATGACGATTGTTTACGATAACCCCAAACGGTAGTAATATAGTAAGAATATAGTAAGAATATATGAAGAATGCTTTCGACTTGAGCAATTCACATTTTGCAGTAACCAGGAGAAATACTACATACGCGCCCAAAAGATCAGACGCCTGATTCACGACGACTTCGTCAACGTCTACAAATCCGGTGTGGATGTCCTTCTGACGCCAACGGTTCTCAGTACTGCCCTGCGATACAGTTGGTTCTCGAAGGCTGACAATCGGACGAGGACGGCTGAGCAGGATGTTTGCACTCAGTCTGTAAACCTCGCTGGTCGGTTGTGGTTCTTTTTTTAGTTGTTTAGTTTTGTTTTCCAGTTTTATTCATAATTTTGATCGCGGCATTCGTTCCGTACGAATCCCACAGGTGTCCCTGCAATCTCAGTCCCAACCAGGATCTCTTCAGACGGACTTCCGATAGGAATGCAGCTGATAGGGCAAAACTTCAAGGAAGAAGTTTTATTGAATGTTGCTAAGTATGTCGAACAGAGATGTACTTTTCCTTTGTTGGTTGACAGTCCTTTGTTTAAGGATTTATGAAATAAAATATGCATTTTTATGTTTTTTGTATCTCTCATTTTTATCAAAATAATCATTTTTTCGTGAAGTTTTAAACCGATTCCCTTGCTCATAAATAAAATCTTACCAAACAATAACTTACTAGTTCTACCAAATAAAATCACCTAAATATGTTTTAATCGTGCACAAATGAATATAAATAATACCGAATCAGTAGGTATAACGTTTCAAATAAATTGTATTCCAAATAAATTAAATTTGAAATAGATTATATTTCAAATGAATTATCTTTCAAGTAAATAATATTTAAATGTTGTCGTCCATCCAACTCGGGCCGGTTAACACTTGTTATAATTTCTACACCAAATCTCATTGAGAGAGCCCGGCTGATACTGACCACACAGGTACTTGAGGCACAGGTAGGTTATGTCGTTGTATGTTCGTTTGTGGGCTGACGTCACTCGGTGCTGGCTGGCCATTTTGTCGTCTTCGTATTTCTTGGTCGTCGTCTTGTGAGTAAGTCTTCTGGTTGACTTTTCCAACTGCCTGCTAAAAAAGGTGAGAGTTGTATTAATCATTATGGTTCTTATAATTGAATTTTTTTAATGCTTGGATAGCTAGAACTTCAACTATTAAATTTTTACTTCTAAGGATTATAAATAAGAGCTAAATAATAACTTAACTTTTATTTATAACTAATGTAACCTTTTCATGAATTTGTTGTTATTTAGTTAGTTTAAATAAGTTAGATATTAGAATTTTTCAAAATGTTAGTACTTTATTTTCTTTTCTTTATTCTCCCAAACATTTTGAATAACTCTAATATATAACTTATTTAAACAACCTAAATAACTACAAATTCATAAAAAAGGTTACATTAGAGACAAGGTCGAATTTAAAACATGGCCAATGACCCCGGGTCTCCACATAAAAAAACCTCCACGCTAAAAAACCCTTCAAAAAATGTTTCTATGGAATTTGGTCGAACTAAGCCCGACACACACATACTTGCGACACACACCGATTTTAATGGAAATATTTATTTCGGAACTTCATTCCACACAGCTCAAAATCCACGCCCACCTAATTACAAACAACAACCAACTTGTTCCTATCGGCAAGCAGACATTCAGCTAGGCAGCTTTCAGCTGCGGTCCCGTAGCACGCACTCACGCACTCCGATAGGCTATTGTCGGTCGGCTCAGTGACCGTTAGTTCGCTACTGGATTGAAAATTTGGGGAATATCTGTTAAATTGTTTGTCTTTTTTGATTGGATAGGTGGAGAAATAATGTTCGTCATTTTAATCAATGGTTATATATTATATATATTATTTATTTATAATGAAAAGATTGTATTATTCAAGTGGAAATTGAATTATATAGAACTATATATTACAAATTTATCTTATATAAAGTAATTTTATAATCTTATTCATAAGACCGCAACAAATCGTATAACGTTGAATATGAGAGAGAGGAAAAAAAGAGAAAGTGAGTAAAAGAGGGAACGAAAGAGACAGAGAGAGAGAGAGAGAGAGAGAGAGAGAGAGAGAGAGAGAGAGAGAGAGAGAGAGAGAGAGAGAGAGAATTGATAAGCCTTATCTTAGTGCCTTATAAACTCAGGATGGATACATTTTCAAACATAATATATCCCAAAGTCATTGTTCAGCTTGAAAATTTGTTAAATTAAAAAGTATAAATAAGGAAAAAAGATAATAAATTCCATTGTTGAAGGCTGCAATAGATACAAGCAAATGTTTCAACAGCAAACTAGTTTGCCTAAATAGTAAAATTAGTTTATTTCAACTTTTCTGCAATTAAATTCGTAAATAGAGAACATGGCATCATTAATTACGCACAGATGTTCAGCCATGTGCTTGAACATGAGAGAGAGAGAGACTCAGAGAAAGAAAGATGGAAAGAAGAATAAGAGAATTTACTTTTACATAAATATATATATATATAATTAAATATATAATAATCTTAGAAAATTATTATAAATAATATTTAAAAATACGTGTGTAACCTCTTAGGGTAATCGTATTCAGAGTTCTTTTCGGCTGCAAAAAATTAAAACTGGAATTTTTAATATATGGTGAAATGGTGTAGTGGTTCGGCCACCTGATTCTTTTCTTTCAGTGTTGCAGTGACGAGGTTCGAACGCAAAGATATCCCTGTCTTATCGCATACTATAAGTAGATTCGTGCGTGTGTGTGCTGTTGATACGGATAACCAAATTTAAACTTTAAAGGTTCTTCAACGTTAAAGCGCTCATTTGAAAAATAGCCTATCATGATGACGTCATTAGAAAAACAATAAATATGGCAAAGAAATGAAACAACAAACCTGAGAGTATTGCGTCATAGTTCGGGGTATATGATGACGAAACAAATACGGCGGAAAATAGCGTGAGACAGAGGATAGCGTACAAACGAACCGCGATTCGATGCATTTTTTTCTTTGTTTTCTTTGTTGTTTTATATTTTTAAATTTCTCTCTTTGTTTCTTTTTTTCTTCTTTTTTTACTCTCTCTCTCTCTCTCTCAATCGAATTTGCAAATTAATTCAGTTCAATATAAATTAGAAATAGTTATATTTGGTTACATACGTTAAAATTAATTTGATTTTCAGTGCGTTCTTGTGCCTCACTAATTTAATTGTTACTTTAATTTATTTTATATAACTTTAACAAAACCACAATCTTATATTTTTAAGTTTTAAACAGTCTTCAAATTAAATTACGAAAAATAGAAACCTCTGGTATTTCTCAGACGACAAACTCTATGGCTTGACAAAAGTCTGTTTTTATATCAACCACACATCACTAATTAATGATCAACAGCAGCTCCTTGAATGGTTGGTGGAGATGAATTAAAAATGTATTTGAATAATGAGAGAGAGAGAGAGAGAAAGAGAGAGAGAGAAAGAGAGAAAGAGAGAGAGAGAGAAAGAGAGAGAGAGAGAGAGAGAGAGAGGGCAAGAAAGATTTCAAACTGATATATCGTTGGCGAGATACTTGATGTTTTAAAGAAGATTCATCTCTTTCTTTCCCTCTCTCTCTTTCTCTCTTGTTTTAATTTACTCTGTTGTTTTCCCCTCTTTCTCTACCTCTATCTCTATTTTGTTGTTATCTATCTCTCTATCTTACCTTTAATTAGCATTTAAATCAGTTTCTTGCTAATTCGAGCCATGCTAATCCGTGGTGAAGTCACTCTTTTGTCATTAACTGCTCCTTTCCTTACATAGGCCTGAGAGAGAGTGAGAAAGAGAGAGGGAGAGAAATAGAGAGGGAGAGAGTAATAGGAAGAAAAATAGAGAAAGCGAGACAGATAGGGACGAACTTAAGAAGGGAGTGTTTAGAAGAAAATCAAACAGAGAGAAGATACAAAAAATAGAAAAGAATAAGTTAGAAAGAGAGAGAGAGAGAGAGAGAGAGAGAGAGAGAGAGAGAGGGAAAGAGATCTCAAAATGATTAAAACGATTTTAGCATCGTTTAACTTCTGCTTCTTATAATTTATAAGATTATTTTTTACGTATTTATTTTTTATTATTTCTTTTCATTAATCTCCAAATTAAATTTCTCTCAGAAATCATCTTATCCGATTAAAACGGATTTGTTCAAATTTATTTCAAAAAAAAAAATTGAGACAACTTTTTCCATTTTTATATTTGATTTGCGTTTATATATTCCCTTTTAAATGCATATTTACATGTTTGTATATCACGATATCTATCATGATATATATCCGTCATGATCTATATATATATATATATATATATATATATATATATATATATATATATAATGGATAGTTAGAGAGAGAGAGAGAGAGAGAGAGAGACAGGGTGAAAAAGAGAGAGAGAGAGAGAGAACGAGAGGTATGTATAGGTTAGTATTACCAAAACATAGAACATTTATTGATACATTGTATCAGACGTTAATGAAATATCATTTAAAATTAGCCGGCAAATCAGAGTATGTATATTAGATTAATTAATTGATTAATTAATTTGATTAATTAATTAATGTAATGTTTAACTGTTCAATGTGCTTAAAGATGTTAAAGATGAAATAATTACATCGATATTTTATACAATCTGACCAGAGATAACGTTGAAAATTATGAATAAATCAAGGTACACACACACACACACACCACACCACACACACACCACACACCACACACACACACACACACTTACACGCATACACACATACACACGCAGACAAACACACCACACGCACGTACACACACGCACACAACACTGAGAAGAAAAATAATAACAACGAACAAAAAACATTCAAAGTACATCTCCATCCTTCTAACTATTATTGACGTAAGTACACTGTGTACTTTGGCTTCCGGGTGTACACCTAGCCGGAAGATGAACAAAATCATCATCCTCATTATCAAGAGCATCTTCATCGAGCGCTTTACTATCCAACTGCAATTTTGGCTTGTAATAAGGATTAGTAGTAAAAACTTCAGAAGTTTGAGAAATTTTTGATTTGAGATCGTTAAAATTGAAGCCGGCTTCGTCCCCACCACAACTACCACTACTACCGAAATTGCTGTGGTTGTTGTTGTTGTTGATGCTATGGATGTTGTTGTGGTTGTTTTTTGAGTGGTGGTGGCTCGAGTTTGACTGAATTTTTCGATCATTTTTGTAGAAGTTTTTCTCCTGTGAGCTACTTTTCTTGCCAAAGATGCCAGTCCCGTTCTTCTTGCGTAACCTCTTGAAAATTTAAAAAAAATTTTTTTTATTTTTTTTTAAAGTAATTAATAATTTATATATTAATAATTAATTATAATATAGTAATAATAATTGAATATTATATTATCTATTGTCGTCTTTTCCTAGACGACATATAAATTTAATTAAAAAAAAAATAAAAAACTCAAAAAATAAAAAATAAAGCTCACAATTTGACTGCACAGACCGTGGAATATGAAAATGAACAAGCCCTTTGGTGAGAAAAAATAAAAAACTTCATTTCAATTCTAATATTTTTTTTTTCAGAAATTCGCATAAATTGTAAATTAATCGAATTTAAATTAATTGATTGATTAATTAATAAAATAAAACACAGAAACGCGTTTCCTCAAAAGTGTAAAAAAGTATTTCAAAGGATGTGAGACCTGCAAGGAGTTAACAATGGCGAATATGTACTGGAATGCTACCATATGATGGCTGACGGACAGAACACCAAAGACCCACGTAACCCCAAGGAGAGGGCTGATAACCAGAATGTTCCATATCGTGGCTCTGTGTGTGTGTGTGTGTGTGTGTGTGAAAGAGAGTTTGAGTGTATGTGTGTGAGTTTGAGTGTGTGTGTGTGTGTTTGTTTGAGTGTATGTGTGTGTGAGTTTGAGTGTGTGTGTGTGTATTTGTGTGAGTTTGAGAATGTGCGTGTGGGTTTATTGGGTGTGTGTACATGTTTTGAAATTATGAAAGATGATGATAATTTTGGATTTTTAAACCTTTTTTCAAAAGTTAAATGAGGGAATAGCATGTAGTTACAGAATTATGAATAAACAGGCGACAGCTCTCACACACAGACACAGACACACACACGCACAAAAACACGCACACACAGACACACACACAGACAGACACACACAAAAACACGTTTCTAACTTAATCCTTGGTGATTTTTCTTGATTCTCAGCGGCTTGCTTAACTCGACTGGCATTCTTCAGAACCACCATCAATATCATCATGTTAGCCTTTTGAAAGAAAAAAATCTCATTAAAACCATCATTCACTATAAATAATAATAATAATAATAATAATAATTATAATAATGGCAACAATAATTGTAATAAGTATATAATGACAATGAAATAGCCGTATGGGGAAAGCGTTTGGTTATATGGTTCGAAAACAAGAGATTTTCGTCAATCTATCTATTGTGCGTAAAAAACGAACGACAATAATAATAATAGTAACATATAATAATAATAGTAATAATAAACTCACGGCTATAATGAAGAGGGCTGGCCCTATGAAGGCCCACATCAACCCGCCAGTCCCCGTCAGCCAGCAACTACAAGTCGAATTTGTGATAATTATCAATAATTATAAGCAATTATAGGTAATTATTAATTATTATTATTTAATTATTTTGCCATTATTAATGGGAATTTTCAAACATTTATAAATGAATAAAAATCTCTAACGAGATTTATTTAAAACTATACCTGCGTATGAATTTTTTACAAATAAATGGATGGACGAATGGATAAATAATGATGAAATGAATGAATAGATGAATGGATGAATGAATAAATGAATGAATGAATAAATGAATGAATGAATGAATGAATGGATGAATGAATGAATGAATGAATGGATGAATGAATGAATGAATGAATGAATAAATGAATGAATGAATGGATGAATGAATGGATGAATGAATGAATGAATGAATGGATGAATGAATGAATGAATGAATAGATGGATGAATGAATAGATGAATGGATGAATGAATAAATGAATGAATGAATAAATGAATGAATGAATGAATGAATGGATGAATGAATGAATGAATGAATGGATGAATGAATGAATGAATGAATAAATGAATGAATGAATGGATGAATGAATGGATGAATGAATGAATGAATGAATGGATGAATGAATGAATGAATGAATAGATGGATGAATGAATGGATGAATGGATGAATGAATGAATGGATGAATGAATGAATGAAGTGTCAGGGTTAGAACAGGTGAAATGGGAAACGAATCAAACTATTGCAAAGATCGCAGTTGGAGTTCAGTGCATTTCCGCTCAGGGGTAATAAAGTCACGTGGTAAGTTAGTGGGGAGATTTGTAACTGTTGGCACCTTGGTATACTGACGAGGTTGAAGTTTTGAAGTTGGTCGTAGGTGGTCAGCAGTTGCTTGGTACCTCGAAATTATTAATAATGAAGATAAGGAGGGAGATAACTAAACATTGTTGGCCATGGGACAACTACGGAGCATTCTATATACAACAAACTACACCCGCCGTTCGGCAGTAAGCGAAGCGACGGCTCATACAACAACAGACTTCTACCTCGGGTGGCCCATGAAGCTATTCGCTTGTCTGACAGACCAACGTATCAACAGATCATCGTTTGTTTAAACAGTGAAGGCTTTGTCTGGTTAATTTTGTTTGCTTCGTAGTTTGAACTAGTAAAAACTCGTAACGAAGAAGACAAAAAAAAAATTTGAAAATTTTGCGTTTGGTTGAAGAAGGAACGGAACAAATAGACAGATAGATGGATTGTGCCCAAAAAAAATTGACTTCTACCGTAATTCAATCAAAGAAGTTTGAATTATGAATCAATTTATAACTTTGTTATATCTGACATTGATGAAATAATATATATATATATATATATATAGGTTAAAATATTCTTAATCATTATTAATTTTTAAAAATAGATTAAAATTAAATCCATTACTTTTTATCGTTTCCATAACCAGCTGTCCTTGTAACTGCTAATGAAACTGCTACTATGATGATGGCACAGGCTTGGGTTTAAAAATAAAATACCACAAAATGAAATAATGAAATGAAATAAGAAAGATGTTTTATTTTCTCACATACTGTATCTGTGAATGGCATTGTGCGTGTGTGTGTTGTGTGTGTGTGTGTGTGTGTGCCAAAACATGAATAAATTAGCAAGAATAATCACAAAACATGAATAAATTAACATAATTATTCAAAACATGAAAAAATTAACACGAGCCATCAAAACATGGATAAACTGACCCGAACACGACCGTAAATAATCTAACGCGACCAAACAGAACATGAATAAATTAACATAATTAATTGATACATGAATAAATTAACATAATTAATCGATACATGAATAAATTAACATATTTAATCGGTACATGAATAAATTAACATAATTAGCCACGCCTACCCCAAGCACTGGCGATAATGGCGGCGGTCTCTTTGCTCCTTTGGGCATGGTATACATGAACAACGTAGATGAGCAGCTGGACCCCTTCGGCCAGCATCATGAAGAATGCGGCCATGTAGAAGAGATGCAAAAGGACCGCTATTGTTATGCATAGCTCCTGCGAAACGTTTTATTTGCTATATTTGATTGATTGGTTGGCTGGTTAGTAGATTGGTTAGCTGGTAGATTGGTTAGTTTGGTTTGTTGGTTGATTGGTTGGTTGGCTGGTAGATTAGTTTGTTGGTTGATTGGTTAGTTTGGTTGGTAAGTTGAAAATGTATATTTAATAAAAAAAATATGCGTTATACATATAAACTCCGAATGTTTGTTAAACATAAAGAAAACGGCGCTATATAAATTAAATGGAGTGAATGAATAATTAAAAAAACAAGCAAAAAAAACGAATGAAAAAATGATCGAATGAATGAATGAATGAATGAATGAATGAATGAATGAATGAATTAATGAATGAATGAATGAATGAATGGATGAGTTAATTAATAAATTAACTCATCTCAAAAAAATAAGATTAGCCATAATGAGCATCAAACAATGAATGAATGAATGAACAAACAAAGAAACGAACGGATACATTAATGAAAAGTGAATATATGATGAACGAACGAACGAATGAATGAATAAACAAATGACTGAATGAATGAACGAATGAATGAACGAAACAAAATAAAGAGCAAACTCTAGGTTGCGTCTTATTAACTCCTCCAATAAAAATAGCATTAGCCATGGTGAGTGCCAGGCAGAGGTTGATGAGGATTGCATAATGGTGTGACGTCTTCACCCATCTGAGTGAACGAACAAATAAATGAACGAGTGGGTGAATGAGTAAGTGAATGAATGAATGAATTGATTAATGAATGAGTGAATGAATGGATTGATGGATGAATGAATGAGGATTGCATAATGGTGTGACGTCTTCACCCATCTGAGTGAACGAACGGATGAATGAACGAGTGGGTGAATGAATAAGTGAATGAATGAATGAATTGATTAATGAATGAGTGAATGAATGAATGGATAGATGGATGAATGAATGAGGATTGCATAATGTTGTGACGTCTTCACCCATCTGAGTGAACGAATGAATAAATAAACAAGTGGGTGAATGAGTAAGTGAATGAATGAATGAATTGATTAATGAATGAGTGAATGAATGAATGGATAGATGGATGAATGAATGAGGATTGCATAATGTTGTGACGTCTTCACCCATCTGAGTGAGCAAATGAATAAATAAACAAGTGGGTGAATGAGTAAGTGAATGAATGAATGAATTGATTAATGAATGAGTAAATGAGTTATAATAGATGGAAAAATAAATAAATGAATAGTTAAGCATATAAAAAACGAATAATTTTACAAAAAGCTATTCTTCCTTACTTCCAAGAAACAGCAATGATCATGATAGTGAGCATGAGAGCCACAATGGAGATGATACAACCGACGTGAGATATAGTATCAATTATGATATTGTCCAGTAAGTTGGGCTGGTCGACACTCATTAAAAGTGCAAAGTTCGTCATATGGTCACAGCTACAATTGGTCATCGTTTCATTGGTCCATGATACTCTACAACCATCTTCTGACCAGTTGCCACTGGGAAATGGATGAATGAATGGATTGATGGATGGATAGATAATGGATGGATGGGCGAATGAATGAATGAATGAATGAATGAATGATTGAGTGAATGAATGAATTAATGAATGGTTGGATGGTTGGATTCTCACTTTTCTCCGATGCTAAAATTCCAAAAGACACATATCCTTGTGATGTTTTCAATATCAACGTGCTGAAAAGGTAAATTAATAAATAAATATAAAATTATATTATATAAAAATAATTATTAAAAATAATATTTAATAATAATAAACTTACAATAATTCACATTAAAATTAGCACACGTGTCGTAATCTATTATACCTATATAACATAATAAATATTGATAATATATTATAATTTTTTAAAATTATATTATGCTATTTTAAATTATATTATTTTAAATTATGTTATATTATTTTAAATTATTTTATATTATTTCAAATTATGTTATATTTTTTTTATTATTCTTTAAAAATCAGGATCTGACAGACGCAGAAACTGTATTATTTTAAATTATGTAATATTATTCTAAATTATGATATATTATTTTAAATTATATTATCCCTATGCCGTACTAACGCTTTTATGATAGAATGTTATGTTGAGACCGTTTTCAACGCTCTCCGGCTTTTCTGTTCCCAGAATCTTTACCGACAAAACTCTACTGGCTATAAAACTCCTGCTGAAAAAATATCAAAATAATATTTCAAATTATTTGAATTTAATTTTTTAATTATAATTTAGTTCTGTCAAATTATACATTATTTGAATGAAACAAGTGAATGAATGAATGAATGAACGAACGAATGAATAAATGAATGAATGGATAGATGGATGAATGATAGTTTTGTTATTATTAATGATAAAGTAATTTTAAAACAATGGAAGAAACTTTTTGAAGTGTTGTGTATTATGAAAATTAATATGGGAATGAGATAGCCAGGTGGTAATGTGTCCGACTCTTGAATTGTAGTGACCGCGTTCGAAAGCAAACAAATCTTTTGTTTACTATATAGATAGAATATTTGAATAAAGTTTTTAAAAACATTGCTGTGTGGAAAGTTAATTTCAAATGTCTGGCGCTATAAAAATGATAACATATCATCGTCGTCGTCATCATCTTCCTATTCATCACCATCATCATCGTCGTCATTAATTAATATTATTTTAAAATCCCAAATATTATTTTGAAATTCAGTATTGACAATACCAGAGACTTACTTATTGGGCACGGGCAGTAACTTATCGAGATTTGTGTAATAAATACTGCACACCTTTGCCGCTGGGTCAGGACTACCTGGATCTGACAAAGAATGCACACCACCTACAACATATGTGCATGTGTGTGTGCGTCTGTGCGTGTGTGTGTGGTTGCGTGTGTGTGAGTGTGTATGTGTGTGTGTGTGTGTGTGTGTGTGTGGTTGCGTGTGTGTGTGTGTGTTTGTATATGTGCGTCACAGTCTGAATAATATGCTTAGAAAGATTTGCCATCACGTATACATACTAAACCAGCCAATACCATCATCATTGCAAACACGTGCACAATTAAAGCGATGGACATACTCAGCAGTGATTTCTTCGACGCCAACAATGGTTTAACGAATTTCTTTGAAATCTTGATAGAATCCCGAATTGGATTTCTGGGAGGGCGAGGTTTGGTTGGGCCATCCGGACTAGCCGGATTAACGGGACCGCCGGGACCAGCCGGAGCAAAAGGGGCAAAACTATTTCTAGTTGTTGGAAATTTATATTTAGGTTCGCGGCTTGGTGGTTCAATTTCAATGTCAGGAAGAAGTTCTTCATCTTTCTCCTTTTCGCCATCTGCGCCATCATCCCTGCCATCGACTCCAGCATCTTCTCCACCATAACTTCCATCATCGTAATAATCTGAACCGTCATCTAGCTTGCCGGACGAAATTCTCTGAATCTGCATAGCTTATGTGGTGGTAATATTAAATTAATCGTAATAATTAATAATAATAATAATACAGTTGAAGTTTTAGAATTTGCGGTAGATAAATGAAATTTAAAAAATTTAGCCACATATAGAGGACGCAATCTAGGAGCTTTATATGATTCCGTGATGCCTTGTTCGCCAAAAAAGGAACCACAAATCTTAAAAAATTCTCCCCCGGGTCGAAAAAATTTGCTATTTAAGTGCATATGCGGACCTTTAAAGGTAAAATTGTTTCCAATGCGGCCCTCACAGCAAAAAGTTTGCCTACCCCCTACCCCTGGCATACACAGTGCCCGTGTGACGTGTATGTATGCATCAAAAAATCTCTCTCATGTATAATATCTTTCAGGTATGCAATTAAACAGAATTAGAACAGATAAAATGTAATTGAAATGTGTAAATTTTAAACATTTCTAACCAAGATAATCCTCTGAGAAATGGAAAACGCTCTGATCGTAACGAATGCTATAGAAATCTGTCACCTTCATCAGCGTCATTGCCTGGTCTTTATCGTTCTGTTGACATGTTTTGAAGTATTTTTTTACTATTTAAAAAAAACAGTTATTAATTTTTTGTAAACCATTAAAGATTTTCCAAAAAACAAAACCAAAAATTAAAAATCCATTTTATTTGTATAAATATTTGGAGATTATTACAAAATAATAAAACATAAAATCAAGCAAGCAGCAAAATGAACCGTCAACAGTTTAAGCCACGTTCCCATATTCGAGTCACTCAGCATGTTGCTGACGATCCTGTAAATGCACTGTTAAAAAAATTTACAAAAATTATAGTGTAATGTAATGTGGGTATAACACATCAGCAGAATAGTGTAACGGCTAAAGCGCCTATTAATGCTATCGCAAGGACCAGATTCAAACACAAAGACATCCAGACCTACATACATCTGAAAACTTATTTAGGAAAAAATGGATAAACAATGTATACTTACATAATTTTATTGAAAATTATTTTTTTTATAATTTAATTACTTACATAATTTTATTGAAAATTATTTTTATTATAATTTAATTACTGAAAAGTGATAATTAAAATAAACTAGATACAATGGCTTACGCACATCAAATTCATTGCGGTTGATACCAAGAGTTGGGTTGTTTCTTCTGATGGCTTCAAAAAGTTTGAGGGACTTGAGAGTGGCGTTGAGGTCTGATTTCGTTAATTTACCCTTGGCTTCTGTGAAATGTGATATGGACGCCGATTGGTCGCCTATTAGCGTTCTATCTTCCATTCCCCATCCGTCTTTTATAAGTTCCAGCTTTGGTAAAAAAATTAAATTTGAATTTAAGAGAGAGAGAAAGAGAGAGAGAGAGAGAGAGAGAGAGAGAGAGAAGAGAGAGAAGAGAGAGTTGACGATAATAACAGTTATAAAAGCAAATATGACATATTATACATATTAAATGATGATACTATATACTGCATGATACTATATACTACATATAGTACTTAATACATAGTAAATGATACTAGAAACTAGATACTACATGATACTAGATACTACACGATAGAGTTATATATTCAACGTAGCAATGTTATACCTCGTTCAATGTTTTCTCCAACTGCTGACTCAAACAATCTTCGACGTCTGTTTCCAGCCAGGTGGTACTCCCGTCGGCATTTAAACGACAAAATTTTGTGGCCGTGCCTATGGAGTTTTTTGCTTTTGAAATTATTTTCAATTTTTAAGAAAGATCTTCAAAAAAATTTTGTTAAATAATGTTTTATATAATAGAGTATATTTAACTATGATTTGTGAATGCTTTGATCATTTTCTGTAAATAAATGAATAAATAAAATAGAACGAAACGAAACGAAACTGATCGAGAGTAAAATAGATAAATAGAATAGACAAAAATATCTCTTATCTGACGCGGCACTAGAAAAAAAAATTTTCTTAGTGGTTGTTTTTAACGAAGGAATGCTAGCACATCAAAGCACGAATTAATAAATGCAGGTTTTTCAAAGCAAACACTAAATGAGAATTAATAACTTTATATGTTGTATACTCGTTATAACCGGGTCGCCAATAGCATTGCATATAGGCTGTATAATACGGTTGTGCGAAAAGCAATATTGCATTACGTTATTACCGAGTTTCGGAGAACTTAGTGTTTATTTAAAAGCTATAGCAAGTTGTAGATTACGTTACGTTAACACCCTTTTATAACGAAATCGTTATAAATGATGGTGTGTACCTGTATAAGTGTCTGGACAGTTGTGAATGGCGGTTGTGTTAGCGCTGGTTCGATCCCACTTCAAGTTCAAGTCATCGGTCATTTCGGGGCAATATTTAACTGGAGGAATAAGTTTAAATTAAATTTTCTAACTTTTAAAAATGTTTATTTTCACATTATAAATATAATTAGGTCTAGTTAAACTGTTTACAAATTAATTATTTTAAATTAAACTTATAAAATTTGATAAACAATTTTTAATCTTTTTAATTTCCACAAAGGAAAAATAGAAATTTAAATATTAACTACAAGAGCAAGTGCATTTAGCCACCCAACTATCTTGTAGAAATCACAAAAATTTGCTACATGGTGAGCTAAACTTTTCAACCTCAGAGGAACAATCAGATACACAAACGGTTGAAACATTTCACACGGTTAATGATGAAAAAGAAAGAAATAGAACAGTTTTTGGTCGGCGTGATAGTCTATGGATTTATGAATACAAAGTGATCCCATCCTATCACGTACAACCATAGTGTGGTGTCTTCCTCTGCACGTAGTTTTGTGTACATTGCGCGTTTGTTGCAGAAACTCTTGAGAAATACCAGAGACAGAGTAGATAGTAAAAAGCAAAAAATCTAACATGTCTTTGGGACGAATTGTAGAAGGACGGTCTCGGTTAGGACGTACAGAGTTGAGTTGTAGCGGCAAGTCAGATTGGCTCTGCCATTTTTGGCGATGGTTGACGTGAACATCTTGCTGATGCACTTGTTCTCGCCCTCAATACCTGTTTTGGTTGTTTTACACATACACACCAGCAAATACAAAACACAAATACATACACCAGCAAATACAAAACACAAACATACACTGACCAACAAATACAAAACACAAACATACAAACCAGCAAATACAAAACACAAATACACCCACCAGCAAATACAAAACATAAACACACACACCAGCAAATACAAAACACAAACATACACTGACCAACAAATACAAAACACAAACATACAAACCAGCAAATACAAACATACACACCTGTAAATTTCTTATCTCCTGTAAGCCACCTAAAAGAGGTGTTTCGGCAGAGATCACCATATGGGTCGTAGAATCCGTGGTTAATCAACTCGCACTGGAATTCTAAGGTTTCTTCATACACCATATTTGAAACATTTGGTGTCAACACAAGTTTTGGGGATGGTTTAACATCCAGGTGTTTGTATTCACTGTGGGCTAGTGTTCCGTTCTCCAATCTAACGCTGCACATGTACCAGCCTGTGTTGATTGATTGAATGAATGAATGAATGAATGAATGAATGAATGAATGAATGAATGAATGAATGAATGAATGAATGAATGGATGGATGGATAGATAGATAGATAGATGGATGGATAGATGGATGAATGAATGAATAAATGAACGAACGAACGAACGAATAAATGAATGAATGAAAACGGTAAGAAAGAAGGAAGGAAGGAATTATGAATAAATAAATAAACATACAAACCAAGAAAAATGTTCAAACTTCACCTTTATCTTTTTCAGTCAAGGAGCTAATCAGCAGTTCTTCACCAGGTTTCGAACCCGGTACCTCAGCATCAAACGCTCTGACAGACAGTCTATCATTAAAACTCTTACTCGAGATAAACAGCTTTTTACGGTTGAACAGCCAGTCAACTCTGGAATGTTCTGTCGGCTTTGTGCATTTGAGAGCGACTGTGTTTCCTTCAAAAATCGGTTCAACGTTAATTCCGCGGTCGTCATCGCTGTATGGCTTGTTCTTATAGACGATTGACAGTTTGGGCAAGTTTTCGAGACCTTTTGTATAGATTTTGTTCTTAATTATTTGTGTTAATTAAGTAGAAAAAATTGTTTTGGGCATTGTTTAGTATCGTTAATTGTTATTAGTATTACTTCTGAAAAGTTGTCTTAATTGTATTCAATTGAATACAAGGCTAGCTGAGTTAGACTGATTAGTGCAGGACATTTCATTGAAAATATTGTCCGTATTTCTATGCATTATGAGGTGAATAAACTTATAAAAAGCACGCACACACACACACACAAACAAAAACACACACGCACAAACACACCGACTTGTGTATTCATTGTTGATCCATTCAATTGGAAGAATTTGAAACATTAACATCGAATGGAATAATAAGCAATGAATAAATGAATGAACTCGAAATAAACAAAAAATAACATACAAACATACACAAGCCCAAACACACACACTCACACACATACACACATGCCCAAACACTCCACTCACACTCACACACACACATACAAAAATTGATTTACGTATTATGCATCAATACGCTTGATGCATCCAATTATAAGAATTGTCAATATTGATATATCAACCGAGGTAAATAAACTCAAAATTATCAACACGCACACGCACACACACACACACACACACACGCACACACACATTTTCTCACTTATTCATCTTTCTTCAGCAATTTCCAGCACCACCAATTAATTAATTGATCAATTAATTGATTAATTAATTATCATACATAGTAATAACCTATATAAGGTTTATAATATAATAATAATAATGATGATATATTATAAGAATAGCTATAGGAGAGAGAGAGAGAGAGAGAGAGAGAGAGAGAGAGAGAGAGAGTGGAAGAAAAAGAAAGAGATTTATACATGAATATCTAATCAAAATATCATTACACAGAGTTACTTGGTGACGATAGAAAATTATACATATGTATAATTTTCAAGAAGGACAATTCAAAAATAAAATGATAATAATAATAAATAATAATTATAAGTAATAATAATTATGAATAATAATAATAAATATGAATAACAATAATTATGAATAATAATAATTATAAATAATAATGATTGTGAATAATAATAATTATGAATAATAATAATTATGAATAATAATAATTATGAATAATAATAAATATGAATAATAATAAATATAAATAATAATTAATAATAATATTAATAAACTATTAGAGCGTAGTTTTTGAACGCTAATTGTACGACGGGCATCACCTTTGTTCATTTATCTAAGGAAATTGTAGTAGCAGTAGTTAGTAGTAGTAGTAGTAGTAGTAGTAGTAGTAGTAGTAGTAGTAGTAGTAGTAGTGGTGGTAGTCGTAGCAGTAGTAGTAGTTGTAGTAGAAGTAGTAGTAGTAGTAGTCGTAGTAGTAGTAGTTGTAGTAGAAGTAGTAGTAGTAGCAATATTAACACTAATAAAAACAATAATGATAATAATAATGATGGTAATTGTTATGAATGTAACAATGTAATAAAACTAAACAACAAGGGATGATAATTTTGTTAATTGCTGTAACGTTGGCTCTCTCTTTCTCTCTCTCTCTCTCACCACTTATACTTCTCTTTTTTCTTTTTACTCTTTCTTTTTCTTCCTCTGTTTTTCTCCATCATTCTATCTCTTTCTCCTTCATTTTTTCCCACTCGCTCCCTGTCAAATCTATGTTTTTCTCAAGCGACATTTCTTTCATTCACTCATTCCCTCTCTTTCTCTCTCTTTCTCTCTCTCTTTTCCTCTTTAATTACCTTAAATACTTTAATTCTATATTTCATCTTACCCTTCCACTCTTTTTTTGTTTTGTCTCTCTCTCTCTCTCTCTCTCTCTCTCCTCGTCTAAGTATGCACGAGCACAAGTGTGTGATTGCTAGGTTTGTGTATGTGTGTCGGCGAAAGTTTATAAGAGAGAGAGAGAGAGAGAGAGAAAGAAAGAGAGAGGGAGGGAGAAAGAGTATGCGTATGAATGTGCGTGTGTGTGTTTTTTATGACGTGTGCAGGCTTTTTAATTAAGGGAACCACAATAATTTTAGCAATTATTTCCTATTCCCAAGCCAATCAATAGATCATTCAGTGGTGGCAATTTTTGTTATTATTATTTTTATTTATTTCATTTTTATAACAACAATAATAATTATTATTTCTATGGTTAATGTTACTGTTGTTTTTATCGTTGTTATGAAATGTTTTTTTTAATGTTTTTGCAGTTCATTTTATCTGGCTTATATATGTCCAAATGTGGCTGATGTTGGGTTATTATTTTTTATCATTTCCTTTGCCTGCATTCAAAGCTGGTCAAAGCAACGGCAGGACCAGGCGTCTTAACCACTACGCCATCCTGCTGCCTTAAATGCAGTAATACACGCTAATGTATGCGACCTTTTTCTTAATTGTATATTGTTAAAAATTCTAGAGTGGCCAAGTTTTTAAATTTTGAAGATTTTCAGATTTCTAAAATACGCCAGGAAAACACACGTGCAACTACACATTCACATACACAGACACACAGAAACACAAATGCTCAAACACACACACACACACACACACACACACACACACACACACACACACACACACATACATGGCACTTTTGAATTTTAACTAACTAGCGTTATATAAATTTTTGATAATGATAATGGTACATACGCTTACAAATATTTCAAAAATTTATACAAAAAATACATCGGGCCGCCATAACAGAAAATACAAAAGAAAATCTAACATATACTGCTGATCACCTAATCAAATATAACTAAAAACATTATTAAACATATACACATACAAACACACACAAACACACACACACAAACGCATATATATATATATATATACATACATATAATTAGGAAGAAGACCAAGTTCTATACAGTTGTTCAAAAAATCCACCGACGATTCAGCATTAACAAGTTTTATGGTTGATTTTCTAATATTTTGAACTAGTTCTTTACAATTAAGTCTATTCAAAATGTTGAAATTCATTTTATAATCGTTTATGATTTTAATTGTTAAAATTAATCAAGCAAGATCCCATTTTTATAATCGTTTATTTTTTATATTATTATTAAAGTTATGCATATAGATCTATTTCGACGTAAAGTCATCATCAGTGCAATATATATTTTAAATAAATTCTATTAATAGTTAATTAGTTGTATTTTTTAATATATTAAAATAAAATAAAAGTAACGAAATAAAAACGCAAAGGTTCATTGAAATTAGTAAACAAAATATTTGAAATTATACGATTGTTCATGCTACGTGGCCGTTGTCAAGATGGCAACCAACAATGTCACAAATTTGAAGCGCGAAATTAATTAGAATATCGTTTCTATTATTATTAATATTATTAATTATTATTTTTATTATTATTATCATTATTATTATTATTATTATTATTGTTATTATCATTATCGTTATCATTATCATTATTATTGTTATTATTATCATCATCATCATCATTACCATTATA
>NW_008704659.1:549599-584249 GCF_000326865.2 Helobdella robusta | reverse complement strand
ATAATAATAATAATAATAATAATACTTTTAATAACAATGATGACGACGACAACAACAATACAAACAACGATAGCAACAACAACAGCAACAATAAAAAGAACAACAACTACAACAACAATAATAATAATGGTAATGATGATGATGATGATAATAATAACAATAATAATAATAATAATAATAATAATAATGATAATGATAACGATAATGATAATAACAATAATAATAATAATAATGATAATAATAATAAAAATAATAATTAATAATATTAATAATAATAGAAACGATATTCTAATTAATTTCGCGCTTCAAATTTGTGACATTGTTGGTTGCCATCTTGACAACGGCCACGTAGCATGAACAATCGTATAATTTCAAATATTTTGTTTACTAATTTCAATGAACCTTTGCGTTTTTATTTCGTTACTTTTATTTTATTTTAATATATTAAAAAATACAACTAATTAACTATTAATAGAATTTATTTAAAATATATATTGCACTGATGATGACTTTACGTCGAAATAGATCTATATGCATAACTTTAATAATAATATAAAAAATAAACGATTATAAAAATGGGATCTTGCTTGATTAATTTTAACAATTAAAATCATAAACGATTATAAAATGAATTTCAACATTTTGAATAGACTTAATTGTAAAGAACTAGTTCAAAATATTAGAAAATCAACCATAAAACTTGTTAATGCTGAATCGTCGGTGGATTTTTTGAACAACTGTACATACATATAAATATATAAAAACAACCATACTTAGAGAAAAAACATTTGAATCGTATTTCACATAGTTAGTTTGGCTACAGAAAGTTAGTTTAGCGATAGCAGGCTTGCTTATCTGAAAAACATTGATTGGTGTCTGTACATGTTGGTGATGATTCACTTTGTTTGTTTGTTTGCTTGTTTGTTTGTGAACTAAAACAAAATGGCGGTTGTTTACCCCAAAAAAGATGGGAGTTTTTTAGTAGGGGAAGAAGAAAGTTCACCAATTAATTGCCATAAAATGTTATAAAACATGATAAATATCAATGTCTATTAACAATTTCAAATTGAAATTAAGCGGACTGGAATAAAAAAATTGCTATTTGCAAAGCGAAATAAAGAAAATCGTATTTTAATGTCATCATTAACTTAAAAAACAAACATTATATGGAGGAAAACTTGCTCTAAGTATTAATATACAATTAGATTCTGGCAACTTTTAACAACGCAAATCAATAAATTCACTGATTTATCGAAGTTTCCATTTCGCAAGAAGACTTTCACAAAGCATTATGATGCAAATTTCAGTACCCACGAGAAATTGAAATGAATTCCACTAACTTATAGCACCGTCACTCATTGCAATCGATGGATTTAATACAGCAGAACTCCTGCTAAGTGAAGTTTCAGTTGTTGGTTCAGGGCCACTCACTCTTCCGTCAACAACATCCTCAACGAGCAGCATAGTTGGAGGGTTGTTTGATCGTCCACGAATTGGTGTTGTTGTTGTAGCCGTTGTAGTTGTGGCTGCCGCTGTAGTCGTGGCTGCAGTTGCATTTTTGTTATTACACGCTGTGACTGATATCAATCTGGAGTTATCCCATACATGCTTTTTATAACTCGGATTGAGATTACTAGGACATCTCTTCTGGCATCTATTCGCCCAATTTCCAGAATTTTTCTGACATTTGGAACTTTTACTGTTGAACAAATAACCAGTTGGGCAGTGTTGAGGATGTAGGGTTTCGTTCACACAGGTGAAATAATTTTGGCAGTTTTCAGGGTCAGCGACCTTGAGGTCACCGTGGGGTGAACATGAAAGGTCACAGTCCTCTGGCGAGCATGGGTCATATTTGCCAGATGTGCTGAAACAATCTGGCGGTTCTTTTTCCTCTGCGAACATTTCATAAAAACTCAACTTTGATTAATTAACAACCATTGGAAAGGTTTTTTTTTTAAATATTTCTAAATTATTTAATATAATAAAAAAAATTATTTCCAACCGGTAGAGCCAAAGAGCGTCAGAAATAACACCAGACCAAAAACGATAGATTTGGATGACATTTCAAGTCACACAAATGTTGCAACAAATTATTTTACTTATATAAATAATTAATAAAATTATTAATAATAAATATGAATAAAATTAACAATAATACGAATGATAATAGCAGATCATTCATTTATTTTTACCTTTCAAATTTAATTTAAACTTGATCAATGAAACGATTTAATAATAACATATTATTGGTAACAATTATTATTAAATCACTCTTATTATTGTTATTTATAAGTAATATTATTTATTATCATTATTGTTATTATCATACATCATCATCAGCATCATTTTCACTATATTTAACCCTATCACTATCGTTAATTACAAAAACATTTATATATACTATATTAAAAATAATTCTATATAATTGAACCAATTCACCAAACCTATATATATTATATATATATATATATATATTATATATATTATATATATATATAAACTACTATCTATCTATGAATAATAAAGTAGTAGGAGCAGTAGCAAGCAGCAGCAGCAGCAAAAGCAGCGTAGTAGTAAGTAATATAAGTACCTATTTCTTTACACTACTAGGGAAATATAATTAATTTGCAAAAAGTATCTTACTGAGGTTGAATACGATGTTGCTTATATATGCACAAACGCAAACACACTACCACAACAACAGAAACGCACACAAACACACACACACACGCACACACACGCACACATACGCACAATTAAAGGCCTAATGATAACTGCCGAATTGACAACATTCCAATCTTACAATTAGTTTAATATATATATATATATATATATTTATATATATATATACATATTTTTACAATATTCTATAAATTCTATAAATTTTAAAAAATATGGTCTATTACCAATATATATATATATATATATATATATTGGTAATAGACCATATAGACATATATATATATATATATATATATATTGATATATATGTATATATATATACCAATACACATATTATACTATGCAATAAATACAATACAGTGTATGAATATATATGTGAGTGTATGTGTATATATATATATATATATATATATGTGTGTGTGTCTGTGTGTGTGTGTGTGTATTAGTCATACAATTAGGTTTTTATTAAAAACATGTTTCGTTGTTTTTGTTTTTGTCGTTGCGTGTGGCTTTAATTTGGATGATTGGAAAATACAGATTGGAGTCGGATTGTGTGTGTGTGTGTGTATGTGTGTGTGTATGTGTGTATGTGCAAGTTTGGGTATTTGGGATTGTTTGATATGTTTAAATGTGTACACGTGTGTTGTTATGTGTGTATTTTTATGAGTTAAGTTATATATGAATGGAAGGTTGGTTGGATGAATAAATGAATAGATAAGAAAAGAACGATTGATTGAATAAATGAATGAATGATCGAGGCAAACGAACGAACGAACGAACGAACGAACAAACAAACCACTAACATTTAAACGCACTGCCAGCAGGATGTACATTTCTTATAACAGTAAATATAACATTGCACGACATTTTTCTACGAATAAGGATTTAAAATATGTCAATCATCCATTTATGAATATTAATTAGGTAATTTTGTGTCAATTTTTAATCCTTATTTGCATAAAATATATATTTTCAAGTCTATTTTTTAACTGAGATTGCAAGAATTTATCAATTTCAAGTCTATTCTTAACTTAGTTTGCATACATTTGTGTGAAATTCAAGTTTTTATTCAGTGCAATCAGCACATAATTCATATTTTTATAGCGTGTCTCTTGTAAAATCACGATGAAAATTATTTTTTCGCTTGAAAATTATCAACATTTGAGTGAAAAAGGACCAAAGCATGACGATTCTGGTGCGAATATAATAAAATTCACTGTTTTTTCGATAAAGAAGAGTGATTGAATGTTTGAATGGATGGATGAATGAATGAATGAACGAACGAATGAATGAATGAATAAATGAATGAATGAATGAGAACGGATTAACGAACTAACGAACGGATGTATATGCATTGTTGATATATTTTTATTTCTTTTAAAATCATGAGAGTGACTTAGGTGAACGACTACAATAAAGCATGGACTGAATAAAGTTAAGTTATTAGTTGCACTTACTACCACTATTACTACTACAGCTACTACTAATACTACTACTACTACTACTACTACAGCTACTACTACTACTACTACTACTATTAATACTACTACTATTAATACTACTACTACAGCTACTACTACTACTACTACTACTACTACTACTACTACTACTACTACTACTACTACCTCTACTACTACTACTACAAATAAAACAACAGCTACAACTACAACTACTACTACTACTAATACAACAACTACTACTTACAACTACTACTATCAGTACTGTACTAATCCTTCAGCAGCAGTAATAGTTGTAGATATTTTATATATTTCTTCTTCTCACTCTTTTATTTCTGTTTCTCTCTCTGTTTCTCTCCCTCTCTCTCTGTCTTGTTCTTACTCTCTCTTTTAATTTCCTTTTCTCTTCCCCTCTCTCTTTTTGATTCTCTCTAGATTAACGATTATCGTTATTATTATTACTATTTATTTACATGGTCATAAACGCGAACATAACATTTTATTCTTTTCTATATAAATCCCTGCAACATATCATTAAAGAGAAAAATAGCATGAGAAAGAGAAAGAGAGAAAAAAAGAGAGAAAGAACGAAAGAAAGAAAAGAAGGAAGAGAGAGAGAGAGAAAAAAAAGAGATAAAGAGTGAGAGAAGAAAAAAGAAGGAAAAAAGAGAAAGATAGATGTATCTGGGCATGTATCTATGTATGTATCTATGTGTACATTGTTTACACATCTAAAAGCTGTATCGTATTGATTTATTTGAGAAATATTTGTTGGCCTAGGCACTCGAATGAAACCCATCTATCTATCATCATCATCATCCTCTCAAACATCAAAAACCTCCACACTTCAAGTCCTGAAATAAAACCGTCTACACACACACGCACACACACACAGACACACACGCACACACACACAGACACGCACTACATGCATACTCATACACTGACATAGACACAATCACACACACGTACACATACAAGCTAACACACGATAAATTTATAAATTAATAGTGATAGAATGTGAAGAAATGATGAAAGAAAAAACGGCAAGAAAAGACAGAGGGAGAGCGAGAGAGAAAGAGAGAGAAAAAAAAGAGAGTGAAAATATTGAATACTCATTAAAAAATGTCAATATTTGAATATATATTTCGGCTCTTCATTGAATCGACTATCGAACGCAAAAAGCAACTTGCGTTCATCCATCACCCAGCTTCGTCTTTGTTCTGGAGACTACCACCAATTCATGGGAGATCGATTAATATAAGAAAGGTTAAAGAAGTTAAAGGTCACTATCCTTCAAAGGTTCGAAGGGACAAAAAACACACAAACATCGTATACAAATCCGTGCCATACGACGCATGATACACGAAGCACGTGATGGGCTGGGATACTCTGTTTTGTCATATTCGAATCGAATCCGGTCACCGCGAAACGGCAGCAGGCCACCTTAACCACTAGGCCATCGGCGTTCTAATGAAAGGTGTTAGGCACTTTTGGTGGAATACCAAAAACGCAGTAACGAGAATTGATTGAGTTTTAAAGATTTTATTAAAAAAGGCATCGTAAAATACAATACAATCTCGATACCAGGTATTATAACTCATGAAATACAAAGTAAAATACAAACAAACATACAAAAAACGTAATACAAATAAAAGAGGAATACAAATTATTGAAATGCACAAAAAATTGATAACAGCAGAGATTGTTTTGTTTAAAAAAATCAATAAAAGTTATAATTAATTTTCACAAAGAGGCATACAAAATAGTCAGTTCACGAACACACACACACACTCACTCACTCATGCACGCACACACAAACACACACACTCACACATATATATATATATATATATATATATTGATTTATTAAAAAAGTTTATTTTATCTTTCATTGTATTAACAAATTTTTTAATCATGTCTTAAGGAAGATGGTATAATAATAATTAACTAGTTGATACATTTTCTAAATTATCTAATTAATTACTTGCTTAATTAATTAATTAATTAATTAATATCCAGTGTTTAAATAGCTGATAACTGTAGTAATTATAAAATTGAATGCAAATTAAAAACAAAATCAAGTGTCTATGATTTTGGAAACTTCAAAAAAGACGACGGAATACTAATAAAAATCAGACTACGGTAGATTAAGAGTAGAGAATCTCTCTCTCTTCTCTCTCTCTCTCTCTCTCTCTCTCTCTCTCTCTCTCTCTCTCTCTCTCTCTCTATAATAATTAATAATACATTTACGAGCAATTAAGGAAAATCTAATATGAAATATAGTTACAACATGATAAATCAATACAATACACACAACATAATAATAACATATCATAACGTAATAGACGAGGAGTTATTAAAACCTGTTCAAGTGGCATGGAAAAATTTAATTATCAAATAATATATATATATATTACACATATACTATATATATTAATCAATTGATAAATAGATTAATTAATCAATTGATTAATTAATTAGTTAATTAATTGATAGCGCAATTGTTAAAAGAGTTCGGAGGACATGCTTCGCTAAAGACACATTTTAAAAAATAACTCAGAGAAATGAGAATTATTTTGGTCTTAAATCTTAATAATTAATAAAAATAAATATATATTATTATATTATAATTATTATCATTTATAAGTGTTGTACCTCGTTGTTTTTAAAAATTCTCAAAAAAAAAAACAACAACCAGGCAACATGGAAAAGATGAGTGTTAAGATCTGCTGAGAAGAAGAAACCAGCAGACCCATCCATCCATCCATCCATCCATCCATCCATCCATCCATCCATCCATCTATCTGGCCATTTTTCCGAATCGTTAGCAAGTTAGTTAGTTCAAAAAGAGGAGGTCACATGATCATTTAAAATGGAGAGGTCACGTAATCACATTTTCTCCCCCCCGCCCCAATCATGGCGGCTTGATTTTGAACTGACTGTATATTGTAAACTATATACACAAACTATATACACACGTATACATATATCTATAAATCGCTTAATTTTATTTAAAAATAATAACATAATAAACAAAAAGAAATAATAATATTGAAAAGCATTCAGAGAAAAATGTATATTATAAAATGACATATCGCCTGCTTTAGCTGCCTATATATATATGAATTTTATATATATATATATATATAATTTATTAATTTATATATTAATATATAATTATATAGATATATAATTTATATGCAAAAACTATTGACTACTTCACACTGTTAAAATAGGCTGGAATAACTAATTACAGGCAAATATATGAAAGAGTTTGCGTGTATGTGTATGTGTGTGTGGTGTGTACGTGCGTGTGTGTATGTGTGTATAAAAGAATGATATAAAAATATACGCTAATATAAACCTACAAAGACACATATAGCAAATTGTTTAGAACAGAGAAATCATATCAGACCAAAGAAACTAAATTTGTGTCTCTTTCATTACCGTCCCCATCGTCTTCGACGTCATCATCGTTATTATAACTGTTATCATTACTATTTGTGATCTTTGTTTGGCAAGAGAGTCCAGGTTTCAAAACTTTGTTTGAATGAAACGCTTTACAACGTCGTTGTTGTTGTAGCAGTTGTTGATGTTGTTGTTGCAGTTGTTGTAGTTGTTGCAGTTGTTGTAGTTGCGGATATCTTGAAATCTCAGTTACTTGCTGCTGTTGTTGTTGCTGTTGTTGATGATAAAAACGTAGAATCCCTTGGGAACAGCGTGCATTCGAATCCGGTAGATTTGGGATCATTTGAAGATTACGTGCTCGTTGATCACGAAGCATCTGTTGCTGCAACTGACGTACAAGAATGACGTCATTTAAATCGGTGGGGATGTACATGGCATTTGATAAAACTTTTTCAGAAATTTTGTGTGGTATCTCAGGCATAGTATAGGTACTGTTACTGATGTTGTTGCTACTGCTAATGTTGTTGTTGTTTTTGTTGTAGTAACAGATCTGCGACATTTGGTTTTGTTTGTTAGTTGGGGATGGAACTGGCGTGTTATTAGTTGATCTTTGATAAAACTTCTGACAAACTATTTCCTCGCTGGGTGGTCGGTTCAAATTTTTCTGCATGTAAACTTTCGGCTGTCGTTGTTGAAGTTGTTGCAGGTGTAGCGGGTTGTAGTAAGCAGTGTAGTTGTTTGGTTGCTGTTGTTGCTGCTGTGGTAATGATTGATAGCATGCAGAACAACAATCGTAGCAGTTAAAATGCTTGTTGTTGTTACGATAGCTGCCGCTACTGTTGCTGTTGTAAGGAAAGCATCTCATACATTGGCTATTAATGTTGTTGTTAACGTTGCTGATGTTGTTGTTGTTGTTAATGTGGTTGACGGTAGAACAAAATGAGCAATTCCTTTCAAGTGTGACCGACTCTAGATAACTAATTTGTCGTTGGTAGCGCTGTTTGAGAGCCTGCTTGTAGGAGAGTTGGAAACAGATGGAACAACAGCAATGATCTGAATGTCGAAACGATGCCGATGTTGTCTTCGAGTTTTTTGTGCTGTTGTTGTTGATGTTGTTAGTGTTGTTGTTGTTGATGTTGTTGTTGTTGTTTTGAGATACTATTGCACCATCATCAACATGGTATACACGTTCGCCTATAAAGTGATCACTGTTGTAATTATTAATAATGTAATTATTGTTATAATTTTTGATGTTGTTTTTGTTGTTGTTGTTGTTACTGAGGTAGGAACAATAGTTCTTGTGCCTTTGTTGAGGTAATAGTTGATTTTGTATGGCAGATGATGGATGTTGTTGTTGATGTTGTTGTTGATGTTGTTGATGTTGTAGCAGATGTAGTTGTTGATGTTTTTGTTGGTCTGGTTCCAACATAAGATTAGATTCATGTTGTTGTTGCTGCTGTTGACAAAAGTATTGTTGCGGAAAAACATTATGTTGTGGCTGTTGTAGTTGTTGATGCGTTTGTTGATGTGATTGATGTATTTGTTGTTGATATATTAGCTGATGTTGTTGTTGATGTATTGGCTGTTGTTGTTGTTGCAGCTGTTGATGTTGTTGTTGTTGTTGCTGTTGATACTCTAAAGTTGATGAGTTAGACTTACCTGTACAACGTGATGAAATGAATATTTAACGAAGTATGTTAATCTATTTAAAATAATGGAAACTTTTTTATACCAATAATAATTATATATAATATTTTATAATAAACATAATAATAATAATAATAATAATAATAATAAGAATAATTATTATTATTATTTACTAAAACATAAATTACTTTTCAAAAATTATGAAATAGTATAATCGAAATCGTCACCTTCGTCATCATCATTCTTATCGTTATATGCCATAAGTTGTAAGTTCCTCTGACAGAAATGATAATAATCATCATCGTCATCATCATCAATATCATAACTTCCCGCCATTTTCCCATCATCATCGTCGTCGTCATCGTCACCATTACGATAATGATGGTGATGATGATTGTGACGATGATAATGATCATCATCATCATCGTCGTCACGTGAGCAAGTTTTCGAGTTGTCGTCATCGTAGTGATGGAGTGATGAAGCAGAGGCCATTGAGTAGATCCCTGACGATAATGACGATCTGTAACATGATTTTTGTAGTAGTGGCGTTGCTGCTGTCGTCGTTGTGGCTACTGCCACTACTGCTGCTGCTGCTGCTGCTACTGATGATGATGTTAATGAAGATGATGTTAATGATGATGATGATGTTAATGATGATGATGAAGTTAATGACGATGATGACGATAATAGTGACGGAGAGAAAACTGAAAAGAATGACGAAGATGATGATGGTGTGGATGAAATCATTGATGATGATGACGACGACGATGATGATAATGATGAGGGAGAACATGGCGTTGCTGATGCTAAAGACGACGACGATGATGTTGCGATTTTCGTCGGTATGTTGTTGTTAGATGTTGTAGAAACGAACGCTGCAAGTTTATTTATAACTTGCTGCTGCTGCTGTTGTGGTTGCTGTTGCAGCTGTTGTTGCTGCTGTTTGGAGTTGCTGGTTACAGCGTTGCTAAATTCTTTCATCTTTTTGTCGCCGCCAAATGCTGGGTGAATGAAATTTGAGAAAGTTAAAAATTTATGTTTTACGCGCGCGCGTGTGTGTGTGTGTGTGTGGTATGTGTGTGGTGTGTGTGTGTGTGCGTGCCGCTGTCGATCATAACATTAATATCATTTCAATAAATTTTAAAACGTTCACATAAAGGGCAAAATAATTTAAAGTATGGAAAAAGACTATGGAGAAAATATTTCTTTCTTCATACCGAGAAATTTCCTCGGAGTATGAACAGTCACGGATGAACTCTCCGATGTCAAGGTCAGAGGTGGGAGCTTGACATTGACCTTGACACTTTTCAAGGGAGCAGTTTCGGTCCTAAAAACCAATAATGACGACGACGATAATTTGTTGCTTGCTGGCGATCTCGAAAATGATGATAATGACGTGGCAATAAATGATGATGAGGATGAAGAAGATGATGCTGTGTTTGATGACGACGACGATGACGTCACTGTCATAGTAGGAATGTTTTGAAGTTTACTGTGTGCACTAGAAACGGTTTTAGCCACTGTCGACATATTATCATTACTATTATTATTATTATTATTACAAGTAGTAGTGGCAGTATTTTTATTATTATTGTTGTTGTTGTTGTGATGATGGTGGTTAACCACTGGATGAACTTTCGCTGATCTAGTTGCCTCCGATAAGGACATGAGTTTCATAACGGCCGAGGGCGAGTTCGAACCTGGTAGATGCGAGTCGGATTGAAGTGTTCATGAAATTGTGTTAGCCGTTTAAAATCATTAATAATGAAAACTCGTCTCGAACGAATTGATTCATTTAAAAATTAATAGAGAAAATTAATTTAAAAATAATTATAAAAAAATTATGAGCAAAAACTGTATCGTCATTCGACAAACCAAATTTCGGGCCACTGGTCAGAGGAATTTGCGACGATGATGATGACGATGACGATGTTGATGATAACGATGATGACGTAGTTGATGACGTAAGCAAAAAGTTTGGCGTGAAAGGAGAGTGAGATTTTTTCGTAGATTTCCCTGCATAACAATTAATAAATTTCCCCTATTACATTTAAGTCGCCTGAGTTTGAATAGAGTTGAATAAAAAATATTATAATTTAAATAAATGACTTAAAATTTGATGAATAAATAACCAAATAAATAAACAAATAAATAAACAAATAAATAAACAAATAAATAAACAAATAAATAAACAAATAAATAAAATAATGAATAACGCAAATAAGTAAGTATGTATGACACTAAAAACTGAATAATTGAAGGCGGCGTGAAAATGATACAGCGCGATGCAACGGAAATGTATCAAAAATAAAGATTAGTAAATGTGAATTAATTCTAATACTAATGAATGAAGAAATGAGATAGCGAGAGAAAAAAAGAGAAAGAGAGAAAGCGAAAGAGAAAGCGAAAGAGAGAGAGAGAGAGAGAGAGAGAAGGAAACCAGAAATTATTCACATACAAACTTGCTTTCCATATCACAATGAAGCTTAACAATACAATTGTTTATATTAAATTATCTCTTCATTCATCCATAATAATCCTTCTAAAAGAATTAAAATCAACTAAAAAAATTACAATATTTACTACGAAAAACACACAAAATCACAATAATTACAATTGTAATAAAAATTATTTTAAAATAATAAAAATTATGCCTCTACCTTCACATGCTACGGACATAGCTGAGAGTTTATTCTCATCGGAGATGACCTGCATGTTGCTTATGTACGTGTGCACCAATCGCCATGTATGAGTCTGAATTTAAATTATGATCAAAATAATTGAAATAATAATTATAATTATGTTTATAATTATTACTAATTATTTATAATTAAATAGAGATGGATAATTTTTCATCATGAGGGTGATATTGTCACTACAGATAGATGAACATAAGTTGGCAATTTAAAATATAGAACGTTTTTGCATTTTGTCGTCAGATGTCACAGAGCATTTAAGTATTTCGTTCATTCATTGATAACAAAAGAAAGAGCTTAGGAGAAAGTTTAACTAATCAGCCAGCCAGTCAACCGATCATCCAACCTGCCAACTAATCAGCCAATCAACCAATCAATCAACAAGTTAATCAACCAAAAAGATTAACATCGCGCCATTAAATAAACATCAATCATCACATGCAGCACATATCCCTCACATCTTCGTATAATTTCTTAGCACTTGCTGACATGGCATGTGATGACGATGATGACGTAATAACAGTGGATGATGACGAAGACGATGATGACGAAAATAAATGGTGCGGTTTCTTGTTTGGGGTCGTCGAGGGGTCAGAGAGTAGGGAGGAGTTTGAACCCGAACTTATTAAACTTTCCATTGATGATTTTGCTGTCTGTGAGCGTGTGTTTGTGTGTGCTTGTGTCTTTGTGTTTGTATGTGTTTGTGACTACAACAACATCTCAATCAACACCAACACTGCAATCAGCAACAACAACAACAACCAACCGTTGAAACGTGACCATCGTTTGTAGCAGTAGCAGCAGGCCTACCCATCTTACTAATCAGTCTAATCTCTTTGGCGATCATCCTCAACTTATCAAAGTTCACCAAACCATCCACCCGAGAATCATTCCCGAAGTGTATGAACGTCAGATCTTTTTTTATGAGCGGGAAAAATGGGATCTAGAAAGGAGGAATAAGTTTTATATTATGTTAGGACATGATATGAAAACAGTTGAGTCCGTACATCACGAATAATGTTGCAAAAATCAACCAATCCAAAAAGAAATAGAGAACTCAGTGTTATCTATATCTTATTTCGTATCTTTCGTCTCCAGACACTCGTCCGTTCAGACGAACAGCTGAATCCGTAAGATATGTAATGATATTAGAAGATAACGAGGTAGGCACGGGATAAGAAATTGAATGAACAAACGGATAGATAAAATGGATGGATGAATGAACAGACCATCGGCGGAGTAGCATTGAGTATGAGGTTGCGGTATTTCAGCATGTTGCGGGATGGGTCCATGAAACCCTGCATCTCCTGGGTGGATGGATGGATGAATGAATGGATAAATGATTGAATAGATGGATAAAAGAATGAATGAATGAATGAAGGAATGAATGAATGATTGGATGAATGGATGGATGGATAAATGGATGAATGAATGAAGGAATGAACGACAAACATATACAAAACCCCACCTCAAACAACTTGATATACTTGTCTGGCACCTTCTCCCAGGTCAACTTCAGCCTGGATATCGATCCATGCCCCAAACCACTCAGTATGGCAAACATAGAGTTGAAGTTTTTCAGCTTGTAGCAACGCTCTAAGTCAAAAATTTTTTTAATTTGATTTAGATAACAAATAACGAAAAAAATAGCAACAACATTTACAATAAGCATCAAAACGAAATGCCAGCAAGCTAGATAACCAACCAACCAACCAACCACCTAGTCAACCAACCAGTCAACTAACCAACCAACCAACCAGCCAACCAACCAACCAGCCAACCAACCAGCCAACCAACCAACCAACCAACCAGCCAACCAACCAGCCAACCGACCAGCCAACCAACCAGCCAACCAACCAGCCAAGCCAACTAACCAGCCAACCAACCAACTAGCCAACCAACCAACCAACTAGCCAACCAACCAATCAACCAACCAACCAGCCAACCAGCCAACCAGCCAACCAACCAACCAACCAACCAGCAATCTTGATGAATTGTTTGATAATCTTTGATCTCTTCAGCGAGTTAGGTTCACTACACACCTCAGTAATCACCCAAAACATCTCCTCGTTCACTATCTGCACATACAGGTGAAAAAATAACAAAACCAATTAAGAATTCAACCACCTACATACCTTTCCACACTGTATATTTTAACATAATAATTTATTCACAATATATTCAATCCAATTATAGAAAATTCGTAATTAAATTAACTTAATTTGTAATTAAAATAGCTCATGTTGAACAATATACTCTTGAAGAGATTTCAAAAAATATCCAGCTAATACTCAACCGCTAGGCAGAAATCAAGAAGTAACCATCAAATACTCATGTCGAAAGCCAATAACATTTTTTATTAACTAGAACCGTCGAGAACTTTTTCGTATTTGCATCCCTGTAGGAATTTACCATATCACTGGACAAACAAACCTCTGAAAAAGTGGATAACTTATTGGCAGAAGAGGCCGACAGCTCAAAGAGGTCATTTATGTACTCCAGTGGGTCAATTGACCGGAACATGTCCATATCTCTGCTCGTCAGATGGCAGGCCACGTCCATGTAAGGCAGTTGTAAAAAGTGAACTTCCACTGAGAGAATGCTGACCAGGTCGGGGTGGGTCAACCGTTCGGTCGAGCGGTTGTCCCTTAGGTAGAACCTTTGGGGAGGGGGCGTGGTCAGTAGTGTTATTATTTTTATTATTATTATTATTAATTTTTTTACAATTCTTTCTTCAGTATTTCTCAGTGTAATAAATAAACATGTGCAGAAAAAAAATTTACTACCACTACTATTACTACTACCATTACTACTATTACTACTACTACTACTACTACTACCACAACTACTACTACTACTACTACTACTACTACTACTACAACTAATAATAATGAAAATATTAATAATAATAATAATATAAACGACCTTGAATTGAGGGTGAGGAGTTTACTAAGGTCATCCAAATGATTTGCCAGCTGCCTGGTCTTCATGATACCACTGCCATCAACCGAGACTCGGCACAATGATAGGTGGCTTTTAATTATAATTATTATAATTAATAATAATAATTATTATTATTATTACGAATAATTCGTAAAAAAACAAAATGAAAATAAAATAACCAATGGAAAAAAATATCGTAACGAAAAACCTTTTAATATCAGGCAGATCGAACTCTTTGATGCACATATCTATAACTTCATCGGCTCTAGTATTCTATAGTTGGATTTTTTACTTACTCTATAATTTACTTATTTCGAATTAATCAATAAAATTCAATTAATTTATTTTAATATAAATAAGGTTTTATAATAATTTCTGTTATCACTATGTTTTCTTAAATTTTTTTTTCAATACACAAATTTGTATGCATGTATCTGGTTAGTTATCGTTGAGAAGACGTTTGATTCCAAGTAAGAAATGATATGCCGAAAAAATCTACGCCCGTCAGAGTTACTTAATTAAAAAAAAATAAAAAAAAAAACATAAAAATTTTACATAAGAAGCAGAAATGAAACTAACAAACAATTTAAAAAAAAATTCAAAACAAACCTTTTTAACGAGAAAGTGCTTGTGAGACTGATCGGATCTGTAGACGACAATAGGCATTATGTGGCTTGATTGCAGACTGCTACCACCACCACCACAATTACTACTACCGCTACTACAACTACTACTATTAGCGTTTTGGTCGCTGCTGTTGTGACCGCCACTGCTGTTGAGTGTCAGTGAAGATAATCTCGAACTGGCATCAAAGAAATTGTTATGAAAGAGTAGTTGTTGATCGTTCAAGGCCGCCATTGAAGTCGTTGATGACGAGGACGTTGAATTGTTTTTCAGGCTAAATATAGAATCAGAACTAGGGGGGAAATATTTTTTTAATGTACGAATCAAGCCTCGTAAACATTGGCTGTCTATAAATAATTCAGTTATCTTACTTTATTATAGCGTGATGCGAGAAGAAAAAGATTGAAAATAAAAATGAGAAATAAAAAAAATAAGAAAAATAAAAAACTTGGAAAAATTAGAGAAATTACTTCAATTCGTTTGCGTTATTGAAAGACATTTTGAAATTTTGAAAAAATTTCGAAGGCTGCTGTTGTTGATGTTGTTGCTTATGTTGTTGTTTGCTGTGTTGCTGATGTTGATGTTGCTTGTTGCGATGTTGTCTCTGCAACATTTCGATCTGTTGCTGCAAATGGGAGCTTGATTTCTGAGGAGATTGATGGTGGCTCGCAGCCGTCAGATTATGCAGCACTGATGAATTGATGTCATATTTTTGCTGAGCATTTCCAATTGAGCTATTCGGCACTACTGCTGCCGTTGGTGTCATCATTTCATTCAGTTTGATGTTCGCGACATTACTGCCGCTATAGCTGCTGTTTTTTGTGGAGTTAGGCGCGTGAAAAGTTGTCGTTGATGTCGCTGACGTTATGGCGGTTGAGGCCGTCGGTATGTTAGATTCAGAGGGTGTGGATTTGCGCTTGATTTTTTCGAAATCTTGAAAATAAAATGATTTAAAAGTTTTAATAAATCACAGCAGATAACAAAAGAAAAATAAAAAAAATATACTTTCAAATTCAACCGCCTGTTTCAACTAAATTCAACTAGAATGACCCCGGCTATTTAAACTCAACGGAGAGAAAGAGAGAGGAGAGAGAGAGAGAGAGAGACAGAGAGAGGGAAAAAAAGAGAGAAAAAGAGAGAAAGTAAAAAAAAGAGAAAGTTTGAAAGCCGCAAAAACAGAAAGAGATAGATGGATGGATGGATGGATGGATGGATGGATGGATGGATGGATGGACGGACGGACGGACGGACGGACGGACGGACAGACAGAAAGACGGACAGACAGATAGATAAAAAGATGAACCAGACAGGCAGATAGAGAGAGAGAAAGAGAGAGAGAAAGATAGAGAGAGAGAAACAAGAGAAAGAGACCTACAAGCAAACATAGAAAATTCATTAAATGTATTTACTTTGAAACGCTCCTAATTAACTTTCCTTTAGAAAGAAAAAAGTCTGTTTGATCAACATTGAAATAAAATCTTGAAAGAATTAAACTAAATGAAACAAGCCAGTGCTAAAAGTAGAATGAATAAGCAGGAGAACTATATGAAGAGGAGAAATTGATGACGACGATGACGACGACGATGGTGTTGAGTGGCGATGATTAGGATGAAGAAGATGATTATAACGATTGTGACGATGATGATAATGGCGAATTTAAAAAATTCCAAACAAACCAAAGATATTAGATTTAACGGTAATCATGAGATGATTGGTCGACTGGATGACGTCATAAGCCCTCTTTAGCGTCAGCCCTTCCAAACTTTGGTTGTTCACTGATATTACCTGCCACGAAACATTATTTTAAATGAAAAATTAATTAATTTGATTATTACATTATTATTATTTACTATGAAAATATTTTAAAAGAGAGAGAACCAATTAAAAAAGACAGAGAGAAAAAGAGAAAAAGAAAGAGAGAGAGAGAGAGAGAGAAAGAGAGAGAGAGAAAGAGAGAAAAACGTGTACCTGATCGCCAATTCTCAGGCCAGACTTAGCAGCAGGAGAATTCTTAACGACGTCGCAAACAAATATCATGTCGGACCCTCTATCAGTACCGCCGGACAACACGAAGTTCAGCGGTTCAACTTCACTCTTGAGCACGAGCAAGATCTGTCGCATGTGGGCGCTACAACTGCATATGGCGTGAAGCGTCGTCAAGTTGTGGTCGGCTTCCTGTTGAGGTTGTTGTTATTATTATTATTATTATTGTTGTTGTTGTTGTTGTTACTATTATAATCGTACTGCTGTTGTTGTCGTTATTAATCTTACTACTAGTAGTAATGATAGTAGTGGTGATAATAGATGCAGATGCAATAGCAGTAAAATTAGCAGTAGTAGTGACATTTTAGTATGAGTACTATTGAAGGCAGTAGTAGCAATATAAATACTTCAAATAATAATAGCAGTAGTAGTAGTAGTAGTAGTAGTAGTAGTAGTAGTCGTAGTAGTAAGTAGTAGTAGTAGTAGCTGCAGCAGCAGTAGAAGTGAATATAAAAATCACAGAATAGGTGAAAGGAAGAAGAATTAATCAGCCGTAGTGGGAAAAAAATTAAATTAAATGTCAGAAAAAAGTTTTTCGTTATTTTGTTTTTTTTTGGCGCGTTAATTAATGGCGGGAAATTTTATTGTTCTTAAAATTTTTTGCTTATTGAAGCAGAAAGATGGGAGTGCAATTAATCCAAGCGTTAACTTTGATATTATTAATATCTACTACTACTACTGCTACTAATACTACTACTACTGCTGCTGCTGCTACTACTACCACTACTACTACAACTGCTACTACTACTGATACATTACTACTGCTACTACTACTACTGCTACTACTACTACTACAAAAACAACAACGACAACCAGAATAAAAACAACCATAATTGACAATAAGCATGAATAAGTGCGGTGAATATACGAACTTTATCTCTCAGTGCACCAAGGAAGGATTCCAACTGATTGAATAAGTCGACATTCGATTCAAAATCAATGAAATGATTCGCGAGCCACGTGTGCATTACCTCGAACGCCTGTGTGTGACGTCATCAATTTGTCGATTTGCGGTCGGTTGTTTTGTTGAGTTTGATTGGCCGGTTGGTTGTTTTGTTGAATTTGATTGGTTGGTTGTTTTTTTGATTTCATCGGTCGGTCGGTTGTTAGGTTTTTGAGTTTTTGAATGATTGGTTGGTTGGTTGAATAACTAGTTTTTGATTGGTTGGTTGTATTGTTGATTGGTCGGTGATTGAATGATTGTGATTGGCTGGTTTGTTTTGTTTGTTTGTTTGCTTGTTTGTTGTTTGTCTAAAAAATATCATAAAAACAACAAATAAATTTGCACATAGTGATGAAATATATGCCATTTTTGTAATTTTTGAATATGAAAAAATATCAAGAATATAGATTTGTTTTGCATACCATGATTAAAAAAAACGAAAAACATCTATAAAACACTACGGACAAAATAACATCAGTAATAGCATTAACTAAAAAATGTGTGCACACACGTGCCGCTGTGCATATGTGTGCGTGCATGTAAGTGCGTGTGCGTGTTTGTTTGTGTGTATGTGCGTGTGTGTGTGCGTGTGTGTGTGTGTATTTGTGAGTGGCTTAATCCTTTAACATTTGGAAGGAGAATAGAAATGTCAATACTATTTAATCTCGAGTCGCAAGACGCAAGCGTTATCGCGTTCGTGTGTGTGTGCGTATGTGCGTGTGTATGTGCGCGTGTGTATGTGTGCGTGTGTCCGTATGTATGCGTGTGTCCGTATGTGTGTTTGGCCACGCGTAAAAAAATTCTGGATAATAAACAAATCACTGGAACATTTCCAGATGTATGAATGGACACGAACAAAAAGTATTAAAAAAATCTATTGAAAATACCAAGAAAATGCAAAAAGGTAACGAAATAAATAATTTACTAATGATAATAATAATAAATAATAATAATAATAAATCATTTTTTTTGGGTTACTAAATAGAAATTCTCTCATTTCTTAATGAAAGGATGCAGTTGCATGTGCCTCCAGGTGTTATACAGCCTCCACCTAGCTTAAACGCCAGTAGAGATCAATATCGAACGGACGCGCGCTCCAAATGAAAGTACCAAGAAACAAACTCTACGTAATAGAGGTAGGACTCTTTTTGGATTCAACCTCGACTATCGTAACTCTATCTATAGACGCTGTCTCTCTATGAGTTTGGAGAAATAATGGAATGAAGTGAATTGGATTGGTTTGCAACAGTCTGTCAAAACTCTCTCTCTCTCTTTCTCCTCTTTCTCTCTCTCTCTCTCGCTCTCATTCTCTCTCTTTCTTCTCTCTTTCATGAAAGATAACAATGATAATAAAATTGACCAGCGGCCAAAAATTAGCGCCATACTCTGCCGTCTACAGTTTCGCGACTGTATAAAAAAAATATTACGAAAAAGAAATAATCGCGAAAGGTTGGCAACTGCAAAATTTGGAAAAACAACATTTTTGTAAGCTTAAAATTTATGCTATAATTACGTAATTAATTAATTAGTTTGTTTATTATTATTATTGTTGTTGTTGTTGTTATTATTATTTATTATTAATTAACGCGGTAATTAGCTCGTCATATAGCCTATATATATTGTGACAGAAACACTATTTAACCGATTTTAAATATATCTTTTTTACTCTCAAACACTTGTTGATCAAAGAGCATGAGGGGATCGTACATTATATTTTATATTTTATTTATTCACACTCTAATATATAATTAATTATATTTTATATTTTATTTATTCACACTCTAATATATAATTAATTATATTTTATATTTTATTTATTCACACTCTAATATATAATTAATTATATTTTATATTTTATTTATTCACACTCTAATATTTAATTAACAATTTTCGATGGATTCCATTTGAATTTTGTTCTTCGGTAAATAAAAGAATGTTCCCATTAATATTATCATCCATAAGATGGAAAGACAAATTGATGTTTACAACTGGACCTCACGTGTGATTAATGTCGAATAAAGGCTGGTCGGCTGGTTGGTTTAAATGGCAATCTATGCCAGGGCATTAAATCTTTCGGAAAAACAATAACAACGATAATAATATAATTAATAATAATAACAACAACAATAATAATAACATTATTATTAATAACAGTAAAAATGACAACAACATCAACAAAATCATCATAAACATCACCCGCGACAGGATGAATAACATGGCAGCTAACGCATCTACAACAATATTACCATTGTTAACGAAACAACATCCTCATAATCTTCATCATCTTCTTCTTCATCATTATCAGTAACAGCAGCAGCAGCAGCAGCAACAACAACGACAGCAACAACAACGACAACACTCTGCAGCACAATTATCCCAAATAATTAGTTGTACGGCAAGCTTTAAAAACGCTATTTACATTCATGCATTATTTAGAATTCACACAAATAACCATTACATTTATGGAATGCATGTTTGTGTGTGTGTTTGTGTGAGGTGTGAGTGCGTGCGTATATGTATGACTGTTTGTTTGCGTGTCCGTGTGAATTTGTATAAGGATATATAGATACTTCCTCTTCTTCTATTACTTCTATACTACTATTACTTCTATGCACATGATAAATATAACTGCAAAGTTTATAGAAACAAAGAGAATTAAAGAGAAGATACAAACACACACACATGCACACACAAATACACACACGAAAACACACTACACTCATACAAATGCTTTTTCTTTCTCTCTCTCTCTCTCTTTCTCTCTCTCTCTCTATTACACAATTACACACACCTATTAATGTAAATGTATGTGTGCCTAAGCATTTGAAAATCCGGAACGAACGAACGAACGAGTGAATGAACGAAAGAGTGAATAATTGGTTAAATGAATGAACGAATGAGTGAACATTTAAACAAATGAAAGAACGCATGAATGAATGAATAAATAAACGGAGGAATGAAAAAAATGAATAAAAAATTCAACAAAATAAGCAATTAGGTAAGGGATATTATCAACAAAGTAGGAAATTTGGCGAGAGAGTTGCGTGAATAGAGAACAAAATTTCCATTAAAAAAGCTTCAAACTTGTTAAAAAAAATTACAAATGATGATATTGTTGTTGCAGATGATGTCATTAAAGATGACGTCACTAACGATTATGAAGTCAGGAGCTAAAGAATGTGGCGAAAATCAACACCAGCTCAGCTAAGAAGAAAACCAAATGGAAGAAAAAAAAAAATTCAATAAAACCGTTATAGAGATGGATTTTTTGTCATTGCGGGCAAACAGTGTTGTGTTTGTCCGCCAGGGATCATTATTTAATTTGCAACCAAAACATTGCTAAGATAACATTTGTCTATATATCACATCCTTTTTCGTCATTATCTATATCTTCAGTATCATTATTATAGCTCATGATATTTGTATCATAGTCTGTATCATAATAATAATAATAATAATCATCAATACCACCATCTTTATCACCATCATCTATCTATATCATCATTTTCAACATTATAACCATCCTCATCTTTTCTTCATCATCGTCCAAACCATCATCATTCATTCCTTCATTCATTCATTCATTCCTTCATTCATTCATTCATTCATTCATTACAATATCAAATGTCTATATAGTATGTACCAGCCAAACGACGCATAAATAAACACAACAAAAAGCAGTGAATGATAAATTACACACACATAAACACACACACACGCATACACACACACACGTATACACACACACACATACACATACACATACACACACAAACATACGAAACAAAATTTTATTTAGCAACTAAAATTTTTCATAGAAAATTGATGTTACAGCCCGGAAAAGAAAATTCTTTTTTAAATATATCCATCCGAGTTCCCGAATGATGTAATAATAACATAATAAATAAATAATAATAACAAAGTGATAATATAATAATTGTAGTATAAACACGTATAAATACACACGCACACACGTATACACACACACACACACACACACACAAATACACACACCACCACCACACGCAAACAGACCGACTTGAAGACATGAATGAATGAATGCGACGATGACGTCTTTGTATTACGGAATGACAAAAATTTTTTCATTTCGTGGAAACTCGATCATTTGATTGAAAGAGAGAAAGAAAGAGAGAGTGAGAAAAAGAGAGAGAAGAGAGAAAGAGAAGAGAGAGAGAGAGAGAGAGAGAGAAATGATAATATGAATTGTATGATGATGTTGAGAGTTAGGACAGCAAAAAATAAAATGAAGATGACAATGAAATGATGAAAGCGACAGTTACAAAATCTCACAAAGCATAATTAAAACGCTTGATAAGAAACAACGACAACGAAAACTCCCAACGATGGTGATGACGACATGATGGCGATGATGATTAGAGATCACGAACACACTCGACGGCGATGATGACGTCAATAGCGATACAACGCTATCCGTGGCGTAAGTAATGACGTAATTGCGCGTTACGTAATTACGCTGTATGTAAAAATATGACCTCACTCACAGACACACGCGCACTTATTCACAAAAACATACATACACGCACATTCACAAATATATCTAACACATATACGCAAACGTTCAAACACACATCACACACACATACACACACACAGAGACACACACATACAGACAGACAAACACACAGACAGACACACACACACACACAATATAAAGCATCATCAACAAAAACTAAGGAAACCATCTTTAGCGTGTGTAATGAGAAAGGTTATTAATAATAATCAAAACGCAAGAGTCATATTTGAATGTACCTAATAGAAATTCATTATGAATGAGAAATACCAAAAAACAAAAATTATCACCGATATAAAATGTGTTATATAATTATAAATATATGGGCGGCGCGCGATGGTGTAGCGGTAAAGTGCCTGGCACTTTTATTGCAGTAACCAGATTCGAATGCAAGAAGATCCCCGCCTACCACATGCAAGAAACGTGAGTGATGCGTTGTTGAGAGAGAATTGTAATAAAGAAATAAATAAATAATAATAATAATAATATTATTATTATTAATATTAATTATTAATATTATTAATTATAATTATTATTTATAATATAATCATAAAACTTAAAAGCATATTTAAATATGAAAGAATTGTCTTGATTTTTTTTACTTTTTTAAAGGCGAGATTCAAGCCTTAGGAAGACATTAATGACGGTAATGGTGACAACAACAACAACAATAATAATAATAATACAAACACACACACATACACACACACACACACACACACACACACACACACACATAGATAGACACACACCTCACCAAAAGTTTCAGATACAATCAGGCAACAATCAGTGAGATATCGTGTAATTGTTGTAGGACGTAGAATGTTCTAGCCGCGAAAAAACAAGACATTCACACCAAAAACACAAATAAACCGTCACACCACACGACACACACACACATACACGCACACACACACACACACACAGATAATATACACACCTTATCAAAAGTTTCAGGAACTTGTAGACAATCAGTGAGGTACTGAGCGATATCGGCCGGCTGTTTGTAGAATGTCCTGTATGTTAGCAAGAAATCTGGCACGTAACTGACGTCCATGAGGAGGTTTCTGTCCATTAAGTGCCTCATCAGCATTTCCGGGGTTGCCTAGACGTTTTATTATTATTATTATTATTATCATTTTATTATTATTATTATCCTTATTATTATTATTATCCCTGTTATTATTATTATCCTTATTATTATTATTATCCTTATTATTATTATTATTATTATTATTATTATTATTATTAGTAGTAGTAGTAGTAGTAGTAGTAGTAGTAGTAGTAGTAGCAGTAGTAGTAGTGGTAGTAGTGGTGGTCGTAGTAGTAGCAGCTGCAGAAGCAATAGAAAAGTTTAAATAATTATCCCACTTGTAGTGGTTGTAGTACTGTTGTATTATTTCTAGTGAAAGTAGTAATGGAAAAGTAATAATAACAGCTGCAGTAGTAGTAGTAGCAGCAGCGACAGTAGTAGTAGTAACAAAAGTAGCGACATTAGTAGTATCAGTGACAAACTCATTTGCAGAATCGGTTTTCACTAAGTACAGTAATTAATGTTATAACCGCTTCATCATAATGTACTGAGAATGAATATCATATAAATGATTTGTAAGGACGCGGAGAATGTATTAAACGATGAAATGAATTTTATTCGTCATAAAATTACGTCATCATGAATACGACATGCCCACAGCTCATTCCATCTAAGGTATTTTACACGCACTTCAGGTATTTTATGCGTACAAACTACGTACAAATACGGCATGTTATACAATAACCTGAGTACCTTATGTAAAGAAGTCGTCTGGTTGGTAACATTTTATTACTGACTTCTTGAAATCTACAAATCAAATTCTCACGTAAATTAAAAGTTTACAGTACTATGACAGTTTCTTCTGGTACAACTATTAGAGCTACAGTTGCTGCTACTACTACTACTACTACTACTACTACTACTACTAAAAAATAATCTTTAAATTAAAAAAAAATCAAAAAACGTAAAAAATAAAAAGATAAACGATCATAAAATAAAACAAAACCAAAACAGAGAAAAACTCACAAAAATAAAAAAAAATACCAAAAAAAAAATCCCAGCAAACGGTTGTTATGCCAGACAGGCGCAAGACAGTTAGACAATCAAATATAACGACAACAAATGGACTTCTTTAACAATGTAAAGGAAAGCAGAAGCCATGGGCGGATATATATACACATGTCTGTCTGTGTGTGTGTGTGTGTGTGTGTGTGTGTGTGTGTGTGTGTGTGTGTGTGTGTACTGTATTCTATTGTAGTGTATTGAATTTTTTTTTTACAAAATCAAGTCTTTCCATTCTTTAACAGATATTCAAGAATGCGAAAAAAGGAAAAGAACGAAAAAATTTTTCAATAAGGAGTTTGTTGTTGATTAATAATAAAATGACGTCATTTCCGCCAACTATTCCACAACACATACACACTAAATTCTCTGCCACTGTAATGTTTGTTTAATAACTTACCTTTTCTTTCTTTCTCTTTCTTACTTCGTAATTGTGAAACTTGGCAGAATAATTGGAACGTATTGTGCACGAGTGAGTTAATTTAGTTAACATAGGTAGGTTAGGGACACTATCCTCTTGTCCCAATAAACACATTACTTTCATTCATTCATTTCATTTCGGTTGAATTTTAACTTTTTGATTCGCACGTATTTCACTGCACATCATCATCCCACATTAAACATGTATAGATTTAATTGATTTTTCATTTCTTGAATTTTAATGGTATTTAATTTTGTTCATTCATTCAATCGTTCGATCATTCATCCATTCGCTCAGTCAATTTTTCATTCTTCGGCGGTGTGGGGGTGGTATAATAGCCCTGCCGTTATCTGCCAACATCTTCTCCCTCATGAACAGCTACCTAGACGTGTAGAATTCGTTTTTGTTTTGTTTGTACACACACTCAATACGCATACGGTGAACAAAAACAAACATGCTGCTATGATAAGAACATATATACAAACAAACACGTTATTTTCATTGCGCGCTAGTAGTTATTTTGTATTTAGTGTACCAGTTTTAAAAGCGATAACGAAATGGATGGCGTAAGCTTTCTATGAAATGCTTATTTTTGCATTTTACTAGCGATGACGCTACGGACGGGTCACTGCCGACCCATGTTATGTAATAGTATCCGTCGAATAGGCTAAGATCAAATAAAAAAAAAACTATAGAGTGAAAAAAATCCGAAAAAATCAATATTAATTCATTCAGATGTTAATCATTCGTGAACTTCAAATTAAAAATGGTCAGAGAACAATAATTAAAATGAGCAAAAATAGGTCACAAATGGAACAGAAAAAAGCCAAAAACAAAAACACATCAATCATTTTGCTCGATAATCCCAAAACCATCATCAATCACATTACATCAAATTTCAGGAAACTTCAAACTAAAAATACGCCAAAAGAATAATTTTTTATTATTCAATACTACGTAGAAAATTTTTCCTTTAATAAATCTAAAGAGCGCTAGCGTGGATCGAACTATGTCGTGACGTGTGCGTGTGTGTGTGTGTGCGCGTGCGTGCGTGAGATGTGTGTGTGTGATGTGTACGTGTGAATGCTTGATTATAAAGTTCGCCCGCACTACACACAGATTTATTTTATATGCAGGCATGCAAGCACATCATATCATACACAGAAACATCTGAGGAATCCAGTAAAAATTTGTATTCACCGATTTTAAATTCTGAAACATTTAAAAAAAATTAATTTTTGAAATTTCAAAAACAAACAAAAAAACAGTAATTCACCAATTCAGTAATTCGTCAATTCAGTAATTTGTCAATTCAGTAATTCACCAATTCAGTAGTTCACCAATTCAGTAATTCACCAATTCAGTAATTCTCCAATTACGTATTTTAATGCATTTAGCATCAAACAAACAAACAGACGACATTTGAGTTTGAAAATGTATTGCCGCTTAAGTTTGAAAAATATATTGCTCTCTCTCTCTCTCTCTCTCTCTCTCTCTCTCTATCATTTTTTCTTTATCCATCTCTCTATGGCCTCTCTCTCTCTCTCTCTCTCTCTCTTTCTCTCTCTTTTTGTATTTCTCTCTATCAAATTCTTTTTCCCATGAACTGTAAAAAAAATTTTGAGTTCGATTGTTCGGTGCTGTTCATGAATATACACACAAGGATTTAATATTATTTATCGAATGGTTGAACCGGATGACGAGAGTAGAATGTTTTCAAATTGAAAGAAGTTTTGAACAAATCTAGCAAACCCATCCAACGTCCATGCATTCTGCCAAAAAACTGAAACATTATTGAGCCAGACAGTCTAATCATTAAAAAACAACACATTCTACAATGGGGTTTTCCATTCAAGACATTATAGAAAAAAAAGAAAAACTGCGAAACACGAAACATAGATATACAAAACTTTAAAATGTGACCCAGATGAATGTTTCGAAATTTTTTATTACAATCATTAACCGGACATACAGCGACACGGCATACACATCATTCAGACCTAATTGCTCCCTAACATGCACAGCTGTTTGTTTACGAGTAAGAAAAAGTACTGTTTTATAACACGCAATTCTATTTACATGTAAAAAAACGTATTGCTTTTTAACATGCGCGCATATTTATACAGGAAAAAATGAAAAAATAATTTTTTGAACATGTAATTACAATAATTTTAAAATAAAAATAAATGGCCAAACGCAACACAAAACACGAAATTTATTTTTTTTCAACGGACTCAATCTCTCAATCTGAGAAAGGATAATAATAATTAATAACATAAATAATAAATATAATAAAAATAAATAGTAATAAAAATTTATACAGTTAAAAAAACTTTGGAAGCCTGTTTGCTGGAAAAAAAAATTTTGTTCCTATTAAAGCATTTCTAAATGAAAGAATAAAAAATAGACAAAACCCTTCCGAAGAAAACTTCGACTAAGGAAATTGAAAATGCCATTAGGATGACATTTAGAAAATGGCATATCAGTATAAAAGTAGAAATGAATAAGTAATTGCCATAGTAACTCGCTATATACATATATAGTAGCCATAGTTTAAAACATGTATAAACATATCACCCACACATGTAATCATGAATATATCGGTACTTGTATAACATGCACATATACGCCATTGAGATGTACTTTAATTTCCCCCTCCCCACACACACACACACACACACACACACACACACACACACACACACACACACACACACACACACACATACAGTGACGAGTGAATTCTTTGTCAGAAAAAAAAACATCAAAATGAAATAGAAACAAAAAATGTTCTCTCTCCCAAAAAAGTCTTAATATTAATGAGGTTCTCTTGTATATAAATACAACATCTGCATGCACAGTCACACACACGCACACGCACGCACACACGCACGCACACAAACACACTCTTTGGGTGTGAACCCTGTTACTACAACATAATAAAATACAATACAATACAATACAATACAATACCAAACCCTAAACTGCGATACAATACAATACCAAACAATACAATGTATTACAACATAATAAACGAACAGTACCATACATACCTTCCCACTCCATACAACACAATACAGCCAGGCGTCTGCAGTTATTTCTGCACTAGATAATTAACACTAATTAATTCACCGTCAGAATCATATTATATCATAGCAGTTGATTAATATTTGTGATCAAATATAATGAGAAAGATAGAGAGTGAGAGAGAGAGAGAGAAAATATGGAGAGAAAGAGGGGGAAAATAGAATGAAACAGAAAAATGAAAGAGAAGAAAGAATGATGTATGTACAATATCAAAAGAAAGACACACCCACACACAAAGAGAGAGAGAGAGAGAAACAGAGAGAGAGAGAGAGATATAAACGAACAATTTTGCAAAAGTTTATTACTGAGGTTAAAGTATTTCTAAACATTGGTTTCCTTACTGGCAATGTTTGCTTAGACAGAAGAATCTTTATGTTTCAAATATCAGTTCCTCTTTTTTGAATAAATAAATAAATAGATAGATGGATGGATGGATGGACCCACTTATTTGCGCTGGAGAAACGTCGTTAAAATTGAATATTTGCCTAAAAGACATCGATTTTTATGCAATTATATTTTTATTTTGATATAAATACAAGTGCGTGCATGCGTGCGTGTGTGTGTGGCGTGCGTGCGTGCGTGTGTGTGTGGCGTGTGTGCGTTTCATATTTTAATTGAATGCACCCAAATAGTGATAATGGAAAATTTCGACGGCAAAAATTTGAGCGAGGCAAGATGCGCCGGGTGAATCAACCACGAATAATTTCCGCGTGCACGCAAGCGCCAAAAGGCAGCAAAAACATTAGAACATTTTTTAAATTTCAATTTTGAATTTTAGTTACATAGCGCCAAAAGGCAGCAAAAACATTAAAACATTTTTTTAATTTCAATTTTGAATTTTAGTTACATAGACACAAATCTAATAATATAATATTAATATCTTATGATATATATATATCTATCTCCTATATATCTTGTTTTATGTGAATCCGTTTTTTCCCCAAATATAAAAAAATATTTTTTTAAATTGTTCAGTCCTAGCATTGCACAGAAGTGCCTGTAAACTGCTTGAATGATGATTTAATAAGGACAATAACAGTCTAATTGGCTGTTGAAGTTTTTTTATTTACGGCACGGTTGCCTACGTAAAAAAAAGTCTAATTGAGCTAAAATTGTACCTGGAAAAATTAGAATTTTGAACAGTGAATGCTTGAAATGTTTGGAAATCAACTTTTTATTTTATTTTTAATAAAATTATTCACATGGGAAGTTGAATTTTGGAAGAAAATGTCTTTGGAACATCAAAAAACAAAAACAAAGCCAAAAAATTACACTAACAAAAAGTTCAAAAAGACGATATAGGAAAAAAAATAAAAATTGTCTAAAGGAGTAACATAGAATAAAATAAAAATTAAAAAAATAATGAAAAAAACGAGAAAACCCAGGAAAAAAAGAGAATAAAAACGAAAGAGTTATGGTTTTGCTGTTTGAAGTAAATTTCTGTAAATGTAGATTTTAAAATTTAAATCTCACAAGCTATTTCTTGATGTGTTGATATAGATCTTGTTGACACTTCAAAATATTCCGAAATGTATCGAAATGTTTCGAAGCATATCGAAATGTTTAGAAATATATCGAAATGTTTCAAAATGTATGTTAACGTCTCGAAATTTATATAAGTTTCGAAATGTTACGAAACATTTTCAAAATGTTTTTAAATAACCTGAATGTCAGCTTGATGCTTGTCCCCATAGGCTTGTTACTGGCAAGAGTTTTTTATTTTTTAAACTTTAAATTTTATTAATTATTAATGTATATGTGCGTAGGTATGTATGTGTGTGTGTGTGTGTGTGCGTGTGTGTACGTACGTGCGTATGCTATGCGCGTGTGTGTGTAATTCTTGATACCTTAAACAATGTGTAATGCAATAAGAAAGACAAACTTCACATTTAAAAAAATTCTGACTCCCGTACGCATAATGATAATAAACCACGTCTCAAGAGAATGGGAAATATGAAAAATGCATCATTAATATTCTGAAATTTGAAAAAAAAACGAAGAAAAAATGTATTATTCAGAGATGAAAAAAGAGAAAGAAAAAGAGAGAGAGAGAGAAAAAAAAAGAGAGAGAGAGGTGCGTGATTCTTTAGAAGCTTTTTCTAGATTAAAAATCTCAAACTTGCATAACTTTTATAAAATGTTTCACCGATTTGAAAGTAATAAAACGGGATGAAAAAATAGAAAACCGAACAAAATTAGCAATAATTTTGACGTAAAAACGACAAAATAAAGAGAAAAAAAAATTTTTATTGATTACAACTGACATCAAACTTTGACAAACATACACAGATTGAAGAGCCTATTGTTATAAAATCTAATAATTTTGGACAAAAACCTATAGGAATTCAAAAAAATCCATGTTTGTCACATGCAAAAGAATGTATGATGCGTTCATTCTTACGTATTTAAGTACACTGAGTGTGTGTGTGTGTGTTATCTGTGTATGTGTGTGTGTGTGTGAGAGAGAGAGAGAGAGAGAATTGTATGTACGTTTGTGCGGTTTGTGTATGTGAGAGAATGAGAGTAAGTATGCGTGTGCGTGTGAGTGTGTGTGTATGTGTGTGTGTGTGTGCGTGTGTGTGTGTGTGCGCCACCACGTTTGAATGAAATCGTTGAGTACTACAATAATTCAGTTACTTAGAACTATAAATAATCCTGTTAAGCAATGTGAGGACGTTGAATTTCGCAGATATAATTGGTTTTAAGTGATGACATTTAGTCACAATAAACCAATAGTATTGGGGTATGTGTGTCTGTGTTTGTGTTTGTTTGTGTGTGTGTGTTACATACATACATACATGCATACATACATACATACATATTTACATACATACATACATACATACATATATACATACATACATACATACATACGGCGAAAGACCATGCGGCGACGACTTTTCCACCGCTCGTTTGTTGGCCATGTCCAGCGTTGCCAGCTGTGGGTGGTTGAGATCGTGGCCTAACACCTCTGTGGGCACCAGGCTTGACGACGAGTCTGTGAGATTTGCCATTGGCTTCAGACTTGGCCTGGTCATTCAGAATAAATACACGTGCCGATGTGGCGCTGGGGCGGACGAGTTTGGGCACCACGGTTTGGTTTGTCGCCTGGGTGGGGGCCGTCAACTACGTCACTCAGCGCTAAACGATTACGTTTGTCGGCTCTTCTCCAAGGCTTCAATCCCGGTTCTCAAGGAACCATCCGGCATTTCTGCGCATGATGGTAGGCGCCCGGACGGATGCACACTAATACCTTGGAGAGCCGACAGATGTTTGGCGTGGGATGTTACGGTCCCTGGCACCCTCGCCGAACGATACGTAAACCTGACAAGTAAAGAATGCGGTTTGGCCGCGGCCAGGGCAGCGGACGAGAAAATGAAAAAATATGGGAACGCCCTCCTCTCGATGGAATTCTTGCCAATATGCATCGAGGTTCTTGGCCCGATGGACCCCAACACCCTTAAATTTCTCAAGGAAATATGCAAAATGATCAGCGTCAGATCAGGCGACAGCAGGGAACTGTTTTTCGCAACTAACCACATTTCGTGCTTGTTGCAGCGGTTCCTGCGTGTCTGTGTGCTTGAAAATATCCAGCTGAATGCCGACATGTGCAATTAACGACAAATCAAAGTGTTAATCCATTTGTTACTTGATGTTTGACGGTTCAGTGCCACTCATCATGTTTTGGTTTTAACATACATACATACATACATACATACATACATACATACATACCATCATGGTCTTGTTTGTCGTTTGGGCGGAGGTCGCCAGCAGCGACATTCAGCCATAAACGATTTTGTGTGCCGACTTTTCTCCAAGGCCTCAATTCCGGTTTTAAAGGAACCGTCGGGCATTGCGGCGCACGACGGTAAGCGCCCTGACGGGTGTACCTTGATCCCTTGGAGAGCCGGCAGGTGCTTGGCGTGGGACGTTACCGTTCCGGGCACCTTTGCTGAGCGCTACGTGCAGCTTACTAGCAAAGAAAGCGGTTTGGCTGCAACCAGGGCATCTGACGAGAAGATCAAAAAGTACGACGGAGCTCTCCCCTCGATGGAGTTTTTACCGATTTGTATCGAGGTCCTCGGCCCCATGGACCGTATCACCTCCGGGTTTTTCAATCGGATTTGTAAAAATATCAGTATTAGGTCAGGCGATAGTAGGGAATATTTTTTTGCTATGAATAATATCTCGTGCATTCTGCAGCGGTTTTTGCGCGTCTGTGTGTTGGAAAATGTGGAGTTGAATGCCGACGGGGTTGAGTGACGTTATAGCAAATAAAATCAAATTTAGTCAGACGCTTGGCTTTTGGTGTCATTCGTCAATGATTTGGTTTTAACATACATACATACATACATACATACATACATACATACATACATACATACATACATACATACATACATACATACATACATACATACATACATACATACATACATACAAACATGCATGCATGCATACATACAGGCAATTGTATTGATCGAAATGTGAAGCATTAACTTTCTCAAACATTTGCACACTTGTCCATTTACATTAGTTCGTAAGTTTAGTTAGCAATATTTCAACTGATGGTTTCAAGTGCTACCTTATAATTTCGTATGCATGCATTGCTTCGCATACTTATTTGAATTTTAATAGTTGGTTCGTTGATTGGTTCGTTCCTTTGTTCGTTTGTTCGTTCGTCTGATTGTTCGTTCGTTTGTTCGTTCGTTCGTCTGATTGTTCGTTCGTTTGTTCGTGTCTTTGTTCGTTCGTTTGTTTATTTGTATGTGACTACAACAAGACATGCAATTTGGTGGTGGCACAGCATGCATTAAATCACACACACCTACTATTCGGTGTAGTGGATTATGTATGTTTGTGTGTATGTACGTGTGTATGTCTGTGTGTATGTACGTGTGTTTGTATGCATAATAACTATTACCGTTAATTTCCTAAAAAAAAAAAATTTACCGTGCAAACGTGAAATTTGATATATTTTCGAATATTCAATCGCATTTAAATGAAAACAGACCAACATATACACACGCATGCACACACACACACACATGTATATGTAGAAACACACACACACACATACACACGCACATAAGCAAACATGCATCTCCAAGAAAGGACGGAAATAAATCTATCAGAATTAACGGACAAGCAATCGTAAAGCATGAATGAGTGACCGCAGCTCTATTTAAATCTTTGAGGCTCTTTTCCGCTCTCCGTATCTTTATGGTCACAACGTTACTAATTATGATGCTCTCTTTTATGTGCCCTTGTGGCTTGCTCTTTCTCTCTCTCTCTCTCTCTCTCTCTCTCTCTCTCTCTTTCTTTCTCTCTCTCTCTCTCTCTCTCTTTCTCTCTCTTAGTTCTCTTTTTTGTCTTTCATTGCTTTCTTCGTTTTTTGTTCCTATTTTTCTCTTTTTTCTTCTTTCCTTCTTGTATGCTCTCCCTCTCTCGCTCTTTCTCTCTTTCTTTATATCTGCATATCTCTCTCTCTCTCTCTCTTTCTCTCTCTCTCTCTCACACACACACACACACACACATAAACATACATACATACATACATAAACACACACGCGCGCGCGCGCGTGTTTCAGTTCTTTGTGGAAGAATAAGCAAATTGAATAGAAAAAAAATCAATTTTTTTCTTTTTGTGTGAAAGGAAGTAATGTAACAACAACAACAACGGCAACAACAACAACAGCAAATACAACAAAAACAACAACAATAATAATAATAACGCATTTCATTGAAATTGGAAAAATATGAATGAACGAGTGGATCGATAATAATAATAATAATAATAATAATAATAATAGAAAATCAACTTTATTTAAATATAACAGGTAGCTGGTATAAACAACAATAATAATAATAAATAAATAAATAAATAAATATGTAATACTAAATAGTTAATAAATAATAATAATAATAATAAAAATAGAAATGACAATAAGAATAAAGTCTTTACTCGGATTAAAATACTTTAAATAAAGATTAAATGATATTAGCCATTTCATTCATAAGGCTGCCAAAAAATGGGAGGAACGGG
>NW_008704659.1:535746-543817 GCF_000326865.2 Helobdella robusta | reverse complement strand
GAAAAAAAATAAGAGAGAGAGAGAGAAAATAAGAGAGAGAGAGAGGGGGGGGGGAAATGAGAGAGAGAGAGAAAATAAGAGAGAAAGAGAGAGAGAGAGAGAAAATAAGAGAGAAAGAGAGAGAGAGAGGGAGAGAGAGAGAGAAGAAATATAAGAAAGAGATAGAAAAAGTGAGAGAGGAAAGAAGAGAGAGAGAGAGAAATAAGAGACAGAAAGAGACGAAAAAAGAACAATTCATAAAAATGAAAGAAAACTAAAATAAAAAACATAATTAAGCGTGATATTTAATCATAGTATATTAAAAATTAATAAAAATTAAAATAACTTAAAAAAAAAGACTAGGTAAATAATTCACAAGGAATAATAACAACAACAAATAACATCATGGTGTACGAAGAATGCCTGATTCTGACGAGACGAGAAAAAAAAACCCACAGCTTTGCATCGTATTGACAGGTAGAAAAAAAACTCAACACGCATGCGCGCGCACACACACGCACACACACCACACACATACGCACGCGCACGCACACACACACTCTTTGTTTGTTTGTTTCTCTCTCTCTTGCTCTCTCTCTCTCTCTCTCTCTCTCTCTCCCTTATTTACTTTTTTTATCTTCCTCATTATCAACACAATAGGCTGGCTGGTTTATGTCAATAGTAAATCAAACTACTGTTGAGAAGAAAAAGAACTAGCTGAAAGTATAGCGCTAAATAAATAACATTATTATTATTATTATTATTATTATTATTATTATTATTATTATTAATAATAGTAATAATTTGAAATAAATTAAACTCATGTCATTAAAAAACTAATTAAAAAAAATTGATATGTAGTAATTGTAGGGATAGAAGTTACATGGCATAGCGAAGAACATGCAGATCGGGATAGCATTTCTTCATGTTCCAACCTATCTGATCAATAATTCAGAGCTGCAGTCATTTTGTATACGTATAAAACTTTCAAATGATATTTCTTAAAACAAACAAACATAGACACACAACACACACACGTACACACACACACGCACACGCGCACACATACAACCAACCAAAACACAGGTGTCTTTGCAAACAGAAGATGTCTGCCATTTTTTTAAAAAAGGTATCTAAAGGCCAAAAAAAATTTTTTTAATTTTATGATTTTATCTCCAAATTTTTGTATACATTTGTATACAAAGAAAGTATACATTTATAAAGGAACGTATGTACATATGTGTAACAATAATAATAATAATAATAATAATAACAATAATAAATAATAGTAATAATACTAAAAGCAGTAAGCAGCAGGCCGAAAGCAAAACTAATGATGAAGAACACTTTTAAGCATGCATGGTTGAGATTGCAAGGAAGCATTAGAAAATTGTTCGGACACACGCATGCTACAGTGAGAGAGAGAGAGAGAGAGAGAGAGAGAGAGAAGAGGGGGGAGGGAGGGGGAGAGTCAGTGAGATAGAGATATAAAAGAAAAAGGCAAGAAAAAAAAGAAACAGTGACGGAAAGAAAGAATAAAGAGTGAAAGATGTAGAAGAAAAAGAGAAGAAAGGTAAAAAGAAAGAAAGAAAGAGTGAAAGAAAGAGAGAACTAAAGAGAGACAGAAAATAGAAATAAAAAAACAAACAAACGAACAAAAAGAGAAACATAAACCCCAAATGAAAGCAGTAGACTGTCCTAACAATACTATAAAATCCATTTTTATGGCTTTTTACGCTAGGGTTTTTATTCTGATTGAACTGACATTGCCTTATTTAATGTTGCTTCTTTATTGTCATTCATTTTCGTCCTTTTTTTCAACTTTCATCCACACTTTTTAATTGTAAAAACCATTTTCCATCTAACAACACACAACAGACGCCAAAATATTACCATAAAATAATAACAAATAAAACGAAAAAAATGAAAACAAAGAGAATAATAAGAATAATAAAAGAAGATAAATGGGCCTAACCCTGAGAACGACTTGGCCCTGGACGAACCCTCTGGAAGATTTCTCATCCAGCATCTCCCTCTTCTCCATCACCATCGTCACCTCGCCATTTTCATTCTGTACTTTAATTATATTCTCCTTTTCCTGAATTAAAAAAAAAATATATTTAAATAAATAAAAATACATAATTCAAATTGCCAAATTCATCAGGGCATTTAATTTCTTCAACACATATTGAGTACATTAAAAGACACTTAACAATTAATAATATCAAATTTAGTAAAATAAATAATTAATCAATTAATCAATCAATTAATCAACCAATTAATTAATTAAACAATCAATTAATTAATATCAAATTAACAATTAATAGTATCAAATTTTGTAAAATAAATAATCAATCAATCAATCAATCAATCAATTAATTAAATAAGCGATCATCATTAAAACTTCAGTTCCTTATATTTATTTTTCTCTTGGGGAAAAATATTATAAAATTTAATTTGATTCTCCAGACATTCTGCTAAGACGGAGAGAGGAATTTCATTTCATCCAATCTTCTGCTATTTTTTTTTCTTATAATTAATTTAATATTAAGGAAGGAAGATGGGTAATTAAAAAAAAATTTAATTTAAAATTCAATGAAAAGAAGATTTCTGGAAAAAGTTTGAAAAAAGATTTTTTTTTTCAAAAGGTAAGGTAGAAGAATTATACCCCAACAACATAAACGCCTACGCAAATTCTAAGAAACATCCATACGCACACACACACGCACGCATATACACACACACATACACACACATGTACGAAGGCATATTGACGTGAAAACACTAACCTACAAATACATATACACTATCATAAACACTCACATATAGACCACCCGCGCACACACAGAAACACACACATACACAAAAAACACACACATACATAAATATTTCAAGACAATAAAACAACTGCAGCAATTGATATAGTGGTAAGCAATAGGTGGACAATGATGAATGTCAACTAAGCCGGCGGAAAAGTTCATTTCATATCCAAGTATGTATGTATATATATATATGAACGTGTGTGTGTGTGTGTGTGTGTGTGTGTGTGTGTGTGTGTGTGTGTGTGTGTGTGTCTATGTCTATGTGTGATGAGTAGCTTTTCAGAGAACACAAAGTTCTTTAATCATTAACAACGTAAACAAAACTTCCACCTTAGTAAAGCAACCTACATGCATTGTGAATTATGTTGAATAATAACTAAATTATAAATATAATAACATAATTATAATAAATATTATCTATTATTATTATTATTGTCGTTGTTGCTATTGTTATTGTTGTTGTTGTTGTGGTTGTTGTTGTTGTTTTTGTAGTTGTTGGGGTACATACTCTGTGTAGGATGTCGTAGAATTGCCTCTGCGGAATGCAGACGAACTGGCAGTCGTCTGACTTCGTGATCATCACACCCTCATGGTACATCACATCGTTCGTTGGAGAAACCCCGAAACTGAATACGACAAACAATAAACAACAACAAATAACACATACACACTCACACATAAATACAAACACACACATACAAACACAACATACCAAAGACACATAGCAAAAACAATAATAATAATTATTGATTCTATTACACACACACACACACATATTTATTTATTTATATATTATATGTGAATAATTTTAGTTTGTTTATGTTGATTTAGCCGATAAGTTATATCATGTGGCGAACTGTTTGTTTCACTAAATGTTTATGAGAACTACTAAGGAGTTGTACACATACAAATAATAATAATAACAATAACAATAATAACAATAATAATAATAACAATAATTATTTTCGTGTGCACTAGCACTACCATCCATTCATTTAAAAAAAACCCTTCTCTGAAAAGAATTAAAAATAAGCTTTTGAGGAAAAAAATGTTAAAATGTAATTTTACTGAAAGGTTAAACCCTTATCTCCATATTTTATAACCAACATTTAGACATACACACACACAAACATACAGGCAGACATACACACACATACACACATACAGACAGACATACATATACACATACATAAACACAGATATACATCTAAGAACACATATAAACGTACATACATATGCACATACATACGCAATCAAACTTAACAACAACAGTCAAGAAAAAAACACTTTGGACATTTTAATTCCAAGGAGAAGTTAAAAAGGGAGAAAACACAATCGAGTAACAACACTGTTGTACGATACGACAAGATACCACTGTATGGTAACACGATACACCCACACCGAAAGGTACCTATCTCCCATATGAAGGTGCTGTATGGTGCCATCCGGCTTGCCTACCTCGACGTGTCCGTTCAAAATGACCGACCAGGAATCAAGTTTCTCACCGTCCGACAGGATGACGGTACCTGATTTCTCGACCCCTGCAAAGACCATGATGCTACACAGGGACTGCTTCATGGACATGGTCATGTTACTGAATGCCTAGGCCGTCAGTGTCATTGAGTCGGATCATTATATTGTTAATCACACACACACATATACACGCGCGCACATTCACACGCACACACACGCACAAACACACATGTAAACAAAAACATGCAGACACGTACACAAACACAAACACGCACCTAAACACACATAGACGTACACAAACACACACGCACATAAACACGTACACAAACACACACACACGCACATAAACACACATTCTTGCACGGTATAAATTATATCATCTATCTCTAGATGGTATAATTTATAAGGTTTCCAAGAGTTATTTGGTCAGGGTGCAAGATGAATGCAATTCATGTTGGCAGTGATGATTATTTACGTAGGTGAAATAAAAATTAAAAGAATAATAAAAAGAATATTTGGAATAATAATAATAATAATAATAATAATAATAGGGTGAGAGCATAAAATGTTAGCCACTCTTTATTACAACCAATTTGAACCATTTTAAACTACAAACTATAAATCCTTAAGTAAATAAATAAATAAATTAATGAACCAATGGATGGATAGATGGACGGATGGATGGATGAATGGACCAATGGATGGATGGATGGATAGATGGATGGATGGATGAATGGATGGATGAATGGATAGATAGATGGATGGATAGATGAATGAATGGATAATGAATGATAATAATGAATGATAACGAATAACGATGATGATAATAGAGATAGAGTTAATGATGTATACACATTACGGCAACCAGACGCAGATCAAATGGATGCAATAACAATAAAGCATTTCATCACGACTGCTACTACTACTGCTGCAGTTGCTGCTACTACAGCTGCTGTTGTCTCTACTACAACTACTACTACTTGTGCGGTAGTAGTAGCAGTTGTATTAGTAGTGGAAGTAGTGGTAGCGATAGTAGCAACAGCAGTAGTAGTAGAAGTAAAAGCTTCAGCAGCAGTATTATTAAAAACACAAACACGCACCTAGTAGTAGTAGTAGTAGCAGTAGTAGAAGCAGTAGTAGCAGAAGTAGTAGCAGTACTAACGACAAAAAATAACACAAACAACAGTAGTCCTAAAAAGATAAGAAAAAAAATTGAACAAGAAATTGAAGGCAATGAAGAGCGCAGATAACTAAGTGATGGAAGCCAGCCAGAGCATTAATAACACGGGTTGAATGAAAAATGGCGTGAAAATTTTGAAGAAAAAAAATCATCAGAAAGATAAAAAAATTTTTGGAGAGGCGCCAAAAACAATCTTCTCGTCAGTAAAAATTCTCCCCAAACAGTTTAACAATGACCTGTGCGTGAGCATATTCGCGTGTGTGTGCGTGTGTGTGTACGTGTGCATGTGTGTGTACGTGTGCGTGCGTGCGTGTGTGCGAGAGAGAGAGAGATTGTAAATTACTTTGTATCCTCTTTAAAAAAAACATACAAACAAACAAACATACATACATACATAAATACAAACAAACCAAACAAAACATACAAACAAACAAACAGACCAAACAAAACATACAAGCATACAAAACAGAAAAACACAAACAGGCATATGTTGCATGAAATCCAGTAGGAACTGCACTTCCTTCTCAGTCCTGTCACTGGGATTCTTCTCCAGGTACTCTCTCACTCTATCTCTCTCTATGAGTGACTGGAAAATTATGAAATTATGAATAATAATTATGATAACATAATTTATTATCACAGATATAATTTGTTAACTATCGTCGTCTTCATCTTCGTTATGAAATTATGAATCAATAATATAATATAATTATCATCGTCATAGTCGTCTTCATCTTCAACTTCATCTTCATCACCACATCATCTTCATCACCACATCATCTTCATTACCATCACCACATCATCTTCATCTTCATCATCACATCATCTTCATCAGCATCAGCAACATTTTTTTTATTACACAACAGCAAAAATACAAGCAACCATTATACGGAAACAAAAGAGATAACAAGGAGAAACATACACAATTAAACCATATCATATACAAATTCTAAAACACAAAATGTGTGTGTGCGTATGTGTGTGTGTGTGTGTGTGTGCGTGTTTATAAGTGTGCATGCATGTGTGTGTATGTCTGTGGGTGTGTGTGTGTGTGTCTGTCTGTGGGTGGTATAGCGCTAACCAAAGGGCAGCATTAATATCATGGCTTAATTGAAACATATCAGGCAAAATTGCAATGAAATGAAAGCATATAACACACGCACGTGCACCACAAATACCATCATACTCTCTCTCTCTCTCACACACACACACACTCGTATGACAGTGGGTCTACAAGTAAATCTATAGATTAGAAAATGTATATTCCAACTACATGTCACAGAATCGGTAGATAGAGATATTATTAGTACATGCTTTCGTCAATTCTAGATTGGATTATTGTGACAATCTTCTATATGGTTTAGCTGATAAGCTGTTGTCTTGCCTAAACTTCAGATGGTTCAGGACCAGGCTGCTAGAATGATATGCCGAAAATTGAAATTAAATTTTATCGTGCATCACCAATTTTAAAGGAGTGGCATTGGCTTCGTGTTAAACAAGGAATCATGTTCATGTTGGGTGTAATGGAATTTAAAAGTTTGAATGGTCTGGCTCTGAAATATTTGGAAGATAAATGTATTAGAGTTTCACCTGAGGAGAGCGATGATGAAAATTATAATTGGCGCTATAAAATTCAAAATTTGATTTGATATATGCATACTTAAATATGTAAGAGTTCGTGTGCATATGCGAATATAAATACAATCATTCATTCATCCATTCCATTCATTCATTCATTCGTTCGTTCGTTTGTTTATTCATTTGTTTGTTATTACGTTAATTCGTTCATTCTATCATTCATTCATCCATCCATTCATAAAATCATTTAAATTTACATTTTAAAAAATATAAAAGAACATAAAACCAACCTTAGCAAACTTAATAAAAGTCATGTTGTAATTAAAAAGAAAATTTTCAAACATTCTAGAGCCACTCATTATTATTTATATTATTATTATTTATTATTTTATAATTATTTTTATTATTTTTTATTATTATTCGTCTTATTTATCAGTAATTGCTTAAATAAAACAAACAGTTCAATAGAAAATTTTATGAGCTTCACTTCAAAGTTACATAGAAAAGATATTATTATTATTATTATTACTAATTATTCATAATTATTACTATTAATTATTTATAATTATTATTATTATTATTGTTTGTGATCACTATTGTAATAGATTTTTTTAAATTTATAACCCAATAAAATAGTTAATTACGTAAATAAATATACATTGAAGTCTGTTTGATTGTTTAATAACTGTTTACCCGTGCTTAAATACAGAGATACACAAACACGTGTGTGCGTGTAGTGTGTGTGTATGAAACAAACACACACATAAACAAACGAACAAATACACTTTCACATACAAGTTCACACAAACAAACAAACAAAGAAATTCTGAAAAAAAACATCTTAAAATAAAACAAAACAATTTACAAATTAACCAGTCAATTGACAAATGAACTAATTAACAAATCAATCAATCAATTAATTATTTATTGTTAACTATTTATCCAATTATTCATTCATTCATTCATATACTAATTGACACACTCATTCGTTAATAATTTAAACACATTAGCGAAAGAATTTTCCAAAAACCGTTTCAAA
>NW_008704659.1:523730-535696 GCF_000326865.2 Helobdella robusta | reverse complement strand
ATACAATGTAGCCAGGAAAAATTCATTTAACGAATAAAAAAATTAATTCAGTAAATTAGTTGCTAAGTGTTCATTTCAACACCTGTGAATTAATCAGCTAATTGTACAGCTTTATTTTAACTAATCACACAGACAAAATCAAGCAAAAATACACATAAACAAGTAAAGAAGCAAAAGAAAAAATAACTAATCACCCAACAAATGAGTCCAGACATTAATGGTCTCTGTATGCATAACAAAGATGGATTTCAAACACTCGGAGATGGAGTTCAATTCAGGTCTATGGCCTTCGAGTAAATATTCATTATCGTTGAGGAATTCAGGGAGCGAGTCAACCCTAACCAAATCCCACTTCATTCGTCGGGATTTCCCCGCATTACTCAAGTCTGCTGGCAAGGATAGACTTCTTTGTGTCTGGAGAAAAGATTTTTTTTATTTTTTTTAAAGTCTACTAATTCATTATTTTATATTTATAATTACTTATAACTGTTTGTTTGTACATTATGAAATGAATTATTTATTATAATATTTGTTGAAGGATTGATTGGTTATTGTTCTATCATGTTTAAAAGTAAAGAAAAAGTAATATTAATAAAAAATAATTGCTTTTAAATATAAAAACAAAAGCAAATAAATAAAACTAAAAATTAATAAAATAAATAATAAATGAAATTTAAAATTTAAAAAATTAAAGTTTTGCAAAAATAAAAAAAAATGAAAAAACTTACTATTTTGCGATTAACAAGGTGGACGTTATTCATTATTTTTTCAATATCTCATAAATATCATCTATATATAATATTATTTTAAATATTTAAATTAATTTAATCTTTAAGGAATCAAATGAAGAAATGCATTCTGGTTATATAATGTTGATTACGTTGATTAAAAGGAAACTTAAACGTATAGGGATGGCCAAAAAATATAGCTTGAAAACACCCAGAATAAAAATTATTACCATTATGTTAGCAAATTTGTTATTTATACATCACATTACCATTACCAAATTATGCATTTTCACAATCAGTAGACTAAGTTCTATTTAAATCTGATAAAAAGCAACCAGTTTTATTCACTATATCAGTGCAACATTCAAAAAAATCGAAGAATAGTGTGTTCAGTAATAAATAATGATCAATCAATAATCAATCAATCAATCAATCAATTAATCAATCAATCAATCAATCAATCAATCAGTTTTTAAAGCGCTATTTCCGCAATGTTCAACTGTTCAACAGCGCTCCTCAGTGAATTTTGCCAACAGATGCGTCTTGAGATCCGCTCTGAACTTCGTAAGTGATGGAGAAGTAGTCAGAGAAGAAGGTAGAGAGTTCCAGAAAAAAGGGCCAGAAAAAGCAAATGCATATTTAGAAAAAGAGTCTTTAACACGAGTTAAGAAGAAGCAAGAACAAGAAGACGATCGTAAACCGGGGCCTTTAGGTTCAATGTCTAATAAGTACTTAGGAAATCATTTAGATTGAGACTTAAACATAAATGTGCAAATTTTAAAAATTATTCTATTCTTTATAGGTAGCCAGTGCAAGAGAACAAGATGTGGAGATGTATGAGAAAAGAAAAAAAACTATTCGGTCGGTCGATCCAAGATAAAATCTACAGAATTTCCACAGCCAAATTATAATTTTTATGCTTAATTCATTGATTACTACATGAATCTAGTAAAGAAAAGTAACAGCTCAATTCATTATACCTCAGCCACATTAAAAAATCGAGCTTTAGTGAGTGTTCTTGTGGGTGAGTATATATATATATATAATAATAACTGGTAGTTTTTACATGGATAGATATATATAATTGATATTATATCCAATAGTAATATATCCATCAATAATATATATATTATGTTATATATATATATATCCAATGATATATATCTAACAATCAGATTGATATATGATATAGCAGCAAATTTTCTGAACATGAAAATTTATAATTTGATAATGAAAAATCTGACATTTTTCATTAATAGTAACTTAAATAGGCTTAATATTCATCATTATGTGGTAATGATATCAATGGAGCCAACCTCATGTAATCGTGAACATGTAGGTACTATGTATACAAGTTGATGTCACACTCGTACATAAAACATCCAACAAGGTGACACCTAAAACGTACATACAAAACATACAAAAACAACAACAATATACAACAACAACATCTTGAGGATCTAATTTCATCCTTCCATCTCATCTTTCTCCTTTCTCTCTATCATTAAAAAAGAAGCGAGACAGAATAATTTGCTGTGAATCACGTATAATGATATAGAGAGATACAATAAAGAGGAGTAATGATATAGTTAGCCTGCTGGAACGCCTCTAGCCCCATAGCGAAAAGTACGCAATTCGATACGGAACGATACGATAATGTACACAATTCGATACGATTCCAAACAAAAAAGTATACAATTTGTTACTATTCGACAATGAGATAAAGTATATAATTCGATGTGAAAAAATGAAAAGCACGAAATTAAATTCGATAGGATTCGAAACAAAAAAAACCATCTAATCCGATACGATTCCAATCCAGGAAGTACATAATCCCACGCGAATCGAGACGAAACGAAACCATTCTCTGCCTCATACATGCATGCATTTATGAGCAATATTGTTCGCGTAATATATCAGACACGCTTGTGTAACAAGGTATTACCAAGTAAGACAGTAACAATAACGGTATCGATAAATTTGCAACTTTGTCAGCGCTGTGTGTGTGTGTTTGTGTGTGTGTTTGAGTCTGAGTGTGTGTGTTTGTGTGTGGGTCTTTTTACAGTTGTGTGTACATCGGTATGTGCGTATAAAGATATATGCGTGTGTATGTATGTGTATGATATGTGTAATGGCGGTTTTGAGAAACCACATGTGCGTGTGATTGTGTGTGTGAGAGAGAGAGAGTTGATGAGAATGTTGGTTGATAAAAAGTCTGGCAGAAGATGTTTATGTGATAATGTTCGATCGAGACGAGTGTTTTTTTTACGTGCATTCTCTGGCTGGTGAGACACGGACTGGAGATATAAATTATTAAAAATGTTTTTCTATTATTTTTTTCTATTATTTTTTATTTAATCTATTATCCTCACTTAATAATATCTCTATTTTTATTCTATTATTATTTTTGTTATTTTTTTCATTTTTTTATGTGGTTTTATTTGACACAAATGTATTTTAATACCTTATGTGCACCACGCGGTGTTTAATATTCTATTTTATCTCAAACGCACACACAACACACACACACACACACACACACACACACACACACATACACATTCACACACACGCACACACAAACAAACACACACACATTTATACATACACGTACATACATAAACAAACATACAATTACCTCATACCTATACATCCGCACATACATGCACATACATACACACACACACACACACACAAGCACACACACATACAAACATTTACACACTCACATACACTCATACATACTCATCATACATACACATGCATATAATAACCTCTATCACATCCATACATCCACACACACACACACACACACACACACATACACACACACATATACATACACACATATACACAATTACCTTCATCCAACCATACTTGCAAATTTAATTACGATCACGATGTATATAAACAAAACCCCGTAATACGCTTATAACGAATTTTCCAAGCAACACCATCATAACGTAACACGTTTATAACGAACTTCCCATCAGCATAACAACGTTAACCGTTTATAATGAATTTTTACGATAATCTCATAAAAAAAATTGTGCATCGTAATTTTATTAGGCTTGATACCATTTTTTTTATAACGAAACAGGATTGTGCGATTCGGAATTCGTATTCGTTCCGACATACCGGTTATATCGAATATAACGGATCTCAGATTGGGATTACGTTGTAAACGGATTTGTGAATTACAAAGTTGTAAATGATTGAATTGGGATTAATCAATGAGATATGGATTTTGTTTCGAAAAAGTTTAAGATATTACAACGCTTTTGTAACTTTACTTATCATTAATGAATGCACTTGAATATTTACTTGTTCTTTAAAATACATGTGTGAACTTGAACGTGTATTTATGTATATATTTGTATGTATATGTGTTTGTGAGTGTATGTATGCAAGTGTGTTTGCGTGCGTGTGTGTGAGTGTGCGTGCGTGTGTGTGTGTGTGTGTGTGTGTGTGCGTATACACGTTTCGTTATTTCAAACATTTGTATTCAAATCATCATCCAGCCACAACCGACATTAAAGCCAAACTACACTTGCACGCCGCCAAATAAAATTTCCATTACATTTCATTTCAAAAGTGGTTGGTTAGGTTATTATGTATTAAAAAAGGCTCTGTGTGAATCTCTCTCTCTCTCTCTCTCTCCATCTCTTTCATTCTCTTTCTCTCTCTCTCTCCATCTCTTTCATTCTCTCTTTCTCTCTCTTTCCCTCTCTTTCATTCTCTCTCTCTCTCTCTCTCTCTCTCTCTCTCTCGATCTCTCTCTCTTTCCAATCATTGTTTAATCACAGTCAATCATTTTTTATTTATAATTAATCAACAGCTCGGAAGAAATTATTAAGTACGGAAATTATTATTAATTTATTGACATTATTTTATTTTTTCATGTTTTAGTTTAATTCTGAGTGGCCAGGCTCGATGAATTTTTCAAATGTTATCCGTGGCAGCCTTGTAGTATTTTCCGTTTTTGTTACTAAATAAATCTCGTCTCGTCTCGTTTTATAACATTAATTCCGCACACACACACACATACACACACACACACGTACATGCATTTAAACACATGCACACATATACACACATACACACACACACACACATACATGTATACACATACACACACACACGCACAAACATTTGCCAAAAAACCTGCAATAAACAACGCAAAATATTAAAAAAATAACGATGAACCTGCCATCATAATAAGAGCTTTACACATTCAATTAGCCACAAAACTTATTGGGTTACAACCGTCACTTATATGCATAATGTATGAAGAATATACACACATACACGCACACACACACACACACACATGCACACACACACACACACACACGTATATAGTGAGGAGTTTTTCTTGGCTGGAAATTTATATTGCTTATATGCTCTGCTGATATTTTTTTTATGTATTTAGTTAAGTTGTATATTTTGTGCGTCAATGCGTGTATGTGTGTGTGTGCGTGTATGTGTGTGTGTGCGTGTATGTGTGTGTGCGTTTGTGTATATGTGTGTGTGTTTGTGTGTGTGTGTGTGCGACGTGAGCGCAATGTAATATGCTGTAGTTGTTTATGTAAGAGTGATATGAAAACATTGTTCTGCAGCATGGGTTTATAATTTTTGAAAATATTTATCTTGCGTATCATTCTTCTATTTGGATCTCTCTCTTTCTTTCTTTCTCTCTTTCTCTTTCTTTCTCTTTTTTAAATTTTCCTTTATATCTTCCTTGTTCTCTCTTTATTTTTCCATTTTCTTTTTCGTTGCTCTCACCTTCTCTCACTCTTTTTCTTTCTTACTATCTTTGTTCTTTTCATCCAATTTTAACTCTCTCACTTTTTCCTGTATTTTTTTATTTTTCATTTTTAACTCTCTCTCCTCTCTCTCTCTCTCTCTCCCTCTTTCTTTCTTTCTTTCTTTCTTTCTCTCTCTCCTTCCATGCCCATGACATGGTAACTTTTGATTGATTGCAGGACAGTGCATTGTACCTACTGCTAATGTTTGTTTAATTTATGGGATTATATTTATTCATCTGAATGTTTACACATACACACACACTCACACAAACATACACACACACACACACAAATATAAATACACTCACACTTCACACACATACAGACAAAATGTACATATAACATAAATAGTAATATTAATAATATTATAAACTTACACATATACACACCATATACAAACACACAAACAAACACACATACACACACACATATATGTATATACACCTAAACATATTAATTTTATTAGATATTGATCAAAAATGATTTTAAACTATTTTAAAATGTGATTTCACCCTACAAACACCAAGTTGTTACTGAAAATTTTTGTCAATTTTATTTATCCTAGGCCAAAATTTTTTCAAAAAATTTGCATAAAAACAATGCCCGAGGTGAGGATCGAACTCACGACCTTCAGATTACTCGAGATTACAATGGATTATGAGACTGACGCGCTACCTACTGCGCTACTCAGGCAGGTACACCGGCTATAATGATAAAAGGACTGTTTGAAATATCTATATGTTTTGTCATAAAATTGAAAATGAATTATTTATTGTTTGTATTTCTATGTTTTATCTGTTATATTTTGTAAATATTTATCTATATGTACTGTACAATCAATGAAATACGTCTTATGTGTTTATCTGTTTGTATCATAAGCTTATAAAGCCTGCTATGCAACTGACAGTATCCAACTGTAAATGAAAAGATGATTGAATAATGAATAATCCAACAACAAAATGGCTAGAAAGTGGAGAAAAATACAAAAAAAACCCAAACAACTCATCAAAACATGTTGAAAGAACATTTAACCCTGCATATAACGGTATACAACATGTGTTTTGTGACAAACAAATCATCGAAAGTAGAATGAAACGAAACACTCCAGATACAAATTTACAGTTTCTTAAATTATTTTCTCAATACCACAGCAGCAAAGCCTGGCATCACGCCATGATATGCAGCTTTGCAAAGAACATTCAACACCAGCTATATTCTACCATGGAGTATCAATTCTTATAGCCAATTTTTGGTCAGATTGGCTGGGTTGGATTATTTCATAATTGGCAGTTTAAAGTTGCCTTGATACATCATACTCTTTCTTCATTCATTTATTTATTCATTCATTCGTTCGTTCCTTCGTTCGTTCCATCTTTCATTCATTCATTCATCCATCCATCAATGCATTCATTAATTCATTCATTCATTAATTCATTCATTTTTTCGTTTATTTTTCAGTCTATAAAAATATTTAGAGAATATATGAAATGAAGTGAATGTGTCTGTACTGAAGAGTTCGGTATCTCTCCCATTATAAACATATATACGTACAAGAATAATAATCTATCTATGGTATCTATTTTGTCTTTGTTTGTTTTCTTTTATAAGTGCAGTTATTATTTCGCTTGTTTGTTTTTATTCATTCTCTCAATCATTTAGTCATTCTCTCATTCTTTTATTCATTCATTCGTTCGTTCATTCATTTCATTCGTTCGTTCGTTCGTTTGTTCGTTCGTTCGTTCGTTCATTCGTTCGTTAGTTTGTCGAATCGATCAAGTCTTTCTTATTCAACTAGGTTAACGTAGAAACGAGAACGCTGATCACACACATTCACACACACACATACACTTACGCGCACACACACACGCGCGCACACTTACACACACACACGCGCGCGCACACATTCACGCACACATACACACATTCACACACACACACACATTCACGCACACATACACACATTCACACACACTCACGCACACACACACACTCTCTCACACGCACACACATTCACTCACGCATACACACACTCACACAAATGTACAAAACAAAAGTTTCGGTCAAACAGGATCAATCCAAAAAAAACAAAATAGTGTAACATATACAAAAAATAAAAATGGAATAGATAGATGGATGAACGAATGAATGAATGAATGAATGAATTGATGAATAAATGAATGAATAAATGAATGAACGAATAAACGAATGAATGATTGAAAAAATTATTATATAGAAATAATATTGACGTAGCGCCAAATTGTGGTCTCCCTCATTACACCCGTCGAACGCAGTTTTGTCAACAAAACGCTTGTTTTCGTAACTAAAGCACTACGAATGAATGTGAATGAATGAATGTGAATGAATGAATGAATGAATGTGAACGAATGAATGAATGAATAAACGAATGAATTAATATATGTATGAATACATAGAGAGATTAATGATTGACTGACTGACTGACTGACTGACTGACTGACTGACTGAATGAATGAATGAATGAATGAATGAATGAATGAATGAATGAATGAATGAATGAATGAATGAATGAATGAATGAATGAATGAATGAATGAATGAATGAATGTATGAATAAATGGATAGGCGGATGAATTAACAATTGAAATTACATTTGAATAAAAATACCAATAAATAAACTAACTAACGTACATACAGAGGCGTCATTTGGGTGGAGGCAGGGGGGGCAATTGCCCTCCCCCCCAAGAAATCAAAATTCTAAATTGCAAACACTATAAAATAATTATATAAAATTACATAATTTATTATAATTATATATACAAAATATTGTGCTTTTTGTCAAGCACTATACAATTTATTTCATTTGTTCCTACAATAATTCATGTTCTGTTTAAAAAAAAAACCGTTGGGTTTCGCCATATTAACTGTCGCGTTCGCTGTTATTAATGTTATTTTGATTTAGCTGGAAGTCAATTTACATCATTTTTAAGATAAAGAGTGAAGGTGAGTTTGAATACAAATTGTTTCAGTTTCGTTAATAAATTTGATCAAACTTCTAACCAATAATAAATGATTAAATTAAATAATTATCAATGATATAAAAAATATTTTAAATCATCAAATTGGTAAGTCAAATAACAATAACTATTTTTTCTGGATATTGTTATAAATTTTATAAAAAGTTTGGATTATATTGCAGAAAGATGTCAGCTGGAAATGAATTACCAAAGAAAAAAATTAAACTTATAAATTATAAAAGTGTTAATTTTAAATTCTTTTTAAAAAAGATATATATAAGATATAAAATTTGGTAATTTTAAAACTTTTAAAATTTTGAAATTTTAAAAACTTTAAAAATGTAAAATTTATTATAATGTTGCATTGACGAGACTAGGTAGTGGAAATAATACTATATGCGTACATGTAGATAATCTTCTGTAAATCTTCTGACATCTTCTGTAAATAGGAATTTTGTTAATAGCATTAACAAGTTAAACTTGGTAGATTGGAGAATTATTCGAAGAATCGAGAAACTATCATATAGATTGAGTACTGTAAGAAACGCCGTGATCTTTATTAATAATATATATATATATATATATATGTGTGTGTGTGTGTGTGTGTGTGGTGTGTGTGTGTGTGTGTGTGTGTGTGTGTGTGTGTGTATTACATGCTAAGTCATAGACCACATAAGTTCGCCCCCCCCAACCAAAATCTGAAATGACGCCCCTGCGTACATACGAATGAATGAATGAACGAACGAATGAATGAATGAAGGAATGAAAGAATGAATGAAAGATTGAATGAACGTACGACTGAATGATTATGATTGATTAAATTATTTGATTGATTGAACGTGCAGTGAATGAATGAAAAACAACATTTCGCAATGATGGATAACTTGGAAAGAAAATAAAACTTATTTATAAAAGTGCATCCTGACAGAATTTTAACTTTGGAATGAATGAATGAATGAATAAATGAATGAATGATTGTTCCTCATTTATCATTATGTAATTTTATTTTTCTTCTGCAAGACTTGTGTGAATTAGGTGTTAACTAATTCATTCACTCATTTACTCACTCACTCATACACTCACTCACTCAATCAATCATTCACTCACCGATCCATTCGTTCATCCAATCAAAAAAGACAAAATTAATTTCCCAGATTCTCAATCATCTTCACCATTATCTTCTTCCAATCATAATTCTCATTAGCTGATCTACATTTTTCCATCTTCCCATCAGCCCCGGATAATCCCATTGGGATCATTAGCGTCCTTTTAATCAATCTCGCCGGTACAATATTCGTATCGATTGAGTCTATTAATCAAGTTGCGAGTACCGGGTTCGTAGAGTGCCGAACTTGAGAGGAATCATCATCGTCACTACAACCATTCGTGGCGTTCGTACGTTCATTTATTTATTTATTCATTCATTTGTTCATTTATTCATTCATATGTTTATTCATTTGTTCGTTCGTTCGTTCATTCATACATTCGTTCGTTCGTTAGTTCATTCATTTGACTGCATGAAAACTTATTTATCATTTCGGCTCTTTCTCTCTCTCTCTCTTTCTCTCTAACATTTTCTTTTCTAATATATTTCCATGTATATGCATAAGATGACGAATAAATAATTTATCAACTTCTCACTTCCACAATTTTTCTCATTTTTTTTCTCTACTCCACCTCTCTTTTTTTTTCTCTCTCCTCTCTCTCTCTCTCTCTCTTTCTCTCTCTCTCTTTTTCTCTCTCTGTTACTTTGTTGTAACGTTTTTTAATTTGTAATGAAGAACATCTTCCGATTTCAGCATAGAAAGTTTAATTTTATGAAGAAAAAAATTCAGTGTGTTTTTCACTGCAACTCAAGTCAGTCAGCATCTGAGTACATAATAAGATTCAGTGAAGCAAATTTCAGTCGCGGGAAGTCAAACAGTAAGAGTAGATGGAACTTTAAATTAATGTTAATGTATGTGTGCGTGTGTGTGCGTGTGTATGCATACATTTGATATATACTATACAAGTATAAATATATATATATATGTATATGTATAAATATATATTTTATATATGTATTTATGTATAAAATGTACAGCACATATATTAATATGTTGGGAATGAAATAGCGGAAGTAATAAATTTCATGACGTCATTACTTCATCATCATTGTCATCTTCGTCGTCATCGTTCCTTTCATAGCCATTTTCGCTATAATCATTTCATTTCATCGTCGTCACACACGATGATGAAATGGAGTGAATAAAAAAAAAGATTGTACACACACACGCACGCACACGCACACGCACCGTAAACATCACGAAAAAGCAAATTATCATGGCGTGTAGACATTCGCGAAAATAATATATTTGGCGCGAAAAACACGTTTTTGACGAAAATAAATCTGCATAATATCATTGAATATTTTCTGGTCGAACATACACATACATACATACATACATACATACATACACACACACACACAACCACACGCATACATACATACAAACAAACATACATACATACATATATACATACTTACATTCATACATATCATCGTATACAACAAATACAAAGCTCGTACATACAATCCATCATAAGTCTACTAATAAATGTGTGTATAACTCTGTTTGATTAACTAATTTATCACACATACAAAAACACATAAATCCATACATGCCTATATATACATACATACATACACACATACATACATACATACATACATACATACATACATACATACATACATACATACATACATACATACATACATACATACATACATGTATACTCTCACTTCAAAATTGGCATTCAGTTAAAAACGAGAATAATATAGATACAGCATGCCTGAATTTCTACAATATACTCAATAAAACTCTTGACACATACGCACCTCTGCAGTGGCAGAAACAAAAATATAAAAAAGCATGGGTATCTGATGAAATAATAAAATTATCAAAAAAACAGAATCGACTGTATAAAATAGCAGTCGCTGCACCAAACTCCGCTAATGTTGAAAAATATAAAAAGTTTAGAAATTACTTTACATCAGTAAAGCGAAAGGCAGAAAAAAATTATTTTCAACAAAAATTTGAAGAGGCAAAGAGTTGCTCCAAACAAAAATGGGAAATAATAAACGGTATAATGAATAGAAAACAAAACAATCTTGAAATTAATAAGCTAAAAGTTGACGACAAAATCATCGAAGACCCAGAGGAAATAAGTATTCTTTTCAATGAATACTTCATCAATGTCACAGAGAAGCTGTTAGAAAATCAAATAGTTACTGAAGATAAATTAAAAATAAATAGTGCAATCTGTAAATCAATGTATATGAACTCCACCAATGAAGAAGAAGTAACGTACATTGTTCAAAACTTAAGCAACAAAAAAAGCACGTCAGATGATACTTTAAGTAACAATCTACTTAAAAAAATCATCCCAGAAATT
>NW_008704659.1:517211-522385 GCF_000326865.2 Helobdella robusta | reverse complement strand
CTTCATCCTCATTGTCACACAAGTGAATATTATCTCGAGATGAAAATACTCAACATCAAAAACTTGTTCATCTACCACGTTGCAACATTCATTTTTAGATTTCTACGTCAGCAATTGCCGGCATTTTTTAGAAACTTTTTCACTTTTGGAACTTCCATTCAAGCAAGAACTACACGCCACACGCCACTTTTCTATGCTCCACCAGCCAGAATTAAAGTACTCTGCATGAGTTTGAAACATACCGGCCCAGGAATATGGGAGACGATTCCACAAGAAATTAAAGATTGTAACACTTTGCATCTTTTTAAAAATAAACTGAAAAATTTTTTAATTACGAAAAGTTCTGTTTTTCAAGGATAATAATGTATATGTATATATATGTATATAAGTGTGTACATATTTCATTAACATTGATACATTTTCTCCTATTGACAATTTTATTTTATCATTGAGAAGCAATTTTGAGCTGCACGGTGGCCGAGCCCACAAGAATTAATTTTCTTTTTTTGGTCTCCGAATCATTCATGCTTTTGTTTTGTTTGATTGAATAAAAGTGATTTGATTTGATTTGATTTGATACATACATACATACATACATACATACATACATACATACATACATACTTTTACCATATAATTAATAGCTCCGCTGTAATTGGTTGCTTGATGATCATTAATAAGTTATATTGTATTGTATTATATTAATGATGTCTTCTGTATTGCATTGCATGGTATGGCATTGTATTGTATTGTATTGCAATGTATTGTATTGTATTGTATTGTGTTGTGTTGTATTGTATTGTATTGCAATGTATTGTATTGTATTGTGTTGTGTTGTGTTGTGTTGTGTTGTGTTGTGTTGTATTGTACTGTACTGTATTGTATTGTATTGTATGCTATTTATTGAACAATTATTTTATTCATCACATAAAGGATTTGTTTTAGAATAAAGTGATTTTAACGTGTTTGTTTGTTTGTGTGTTTGTTTGTATTAGAATGTATAATCTGTGTATATCGGGTTTGTGTGTTTGTTCATGTGTGTGAGTATGTATGTTTGCGGTGTGTGTGTGTGTGTGTATGTTTATATGAGTGTGTGTGTGTGATTGTGTGTGTATTTCTTTACATGTTTATACAAGAATTTGTATTTTCAGATATGTTAATACGTGTTTCTTTCAAACGTTCTCCCAAGCCAACATTGAAAAATTTTGAAAATTTTGAAAATTTATAAAAAAAACTTTCTAAGATAAAAGCCACCTCAGTGAAACCGATGTTGCCCCAGCACTAAGCCACATACAAGTACGAATACAAATAGATACAAATACAAACAAAGCAAATACAAATTATTTAAAATTTATAATAAAAAAAAAACTCACATTAAATATAGATAATAAATGGAACTTCCATAAACACATAAAAACCACATAGACATTTAAGAAAATATTTAAAAATAAACAAACAAGCAAGAAATGTAAAGAACATAGATAGCAAACCCAAGTAGCCAAAAAGCAAAATAGAAAAATAACTTAAACTTCCAAATTGAAGTAGCAGCATTCTTTTACGTCTTCATGGCTTACTCGTTAGCCTTAGGATACCAAAGACATTTTTTAATATGAAATTTTTTATTGCGGCAATAAAAAATACAAAATAAAAATACAACAAACATACATTAACTATGAGGTTGCGAGATAGTGTAATGGCTAAGGCATCTGGGTCTGGTCTTGCAGTTCCCGGCCTCGACTGCAAAGTGATTCCCTACTATCACGTGCATTGTATGTGTGTAACGCTTGCTTCGATTTAAGTCTATTCATATTCGATGTGTTTGTTTGCGTGTGCATGTGTGTTTGTTTGTGTGTGTTTGTGTGTTTGTTTGTTTGTGTGTGTGTGTTTGTGTTGTTGTTTTTGATACATCTCTGATTTCATGATAAATAATAAAAGTTCAACAAATAAACGAAGGACAAAAAACAAACCTTTTTTTATCGCCCAATTTTTGTAAAATTAGTCTCCCATACATTTTTATATCTTTATTTTTAGAGATGACACTGGCCTAAACCGGAAGTTTTAATTTTACGCTCCAATGAAGGGTCTTTTCTACTACGTACACTCTTCACTGGGTTTTTTATTATTATTTAAATTATTTATTGTTAGTAGTAGTAGTAGTAGTTGTTAGTAGTAGTAATAGTAGTAGTAGTAATAGTAGTAGTAATGGTAGTGGTAGTGGTAATAGTAGTACTAGTAGTAGTAGTAGTTGCCAAAGTAGTAGTAGTTGTAGTTTTGTTATTAATTTGTTAACCATTTTCTGAACTCTCTGCAGAATAATGGAGTGCAGTTTATAACACGATCTCTGGAGATCCCTTTTTTTCATATTTTAGTTTTTGGCTTATTTATTTGGAGAAATAAATAAACATTGGCTTAATAGTTTTTAAAGATGAATGAATGGTTGAGTGAGTGAATGAGTGAGTGATTAAATGTGTGTGTGTATGAATGAATAAATGAATGAATGAATGAACAAATCAGTTGAATAATTAACTAATTTTAAATCTAATTATCTGTTAATTAAACCTAAGAAAACAAATTAAAAAAGAAATACCGAAAAAGTTAGATGATGAAGATTTTATGTACATAAACTGAGACGAGCATTTATTGCCATCCAATCTGGAAAACAAGCGAATCAATAGATGCTGGGTTGATGATATGAGATGCTACAAATAGCTTTTCATCCATTTTTTCACCGTTCTGTCTGTTTCTCTCTTTCTCTCTCTCTCTCTTTTCTTTTTCACTCTTTCCTTTTTTAATCTTTTTGCATCTACTTTTTCATTCTCTTACCTCATTTTCATTCTTTTTTCCTATTATCTTTCCATCCCTCTCTTTCTTCTCTTCCCACCTCACTTTTTTTTACATTTTTCTTCCCCCTCTCTCTTCCTCTCTCTCTCTTCCTCTCTCTCTCTCTTTTCCTCTCTTTCTTTCTCTCTTTCTTTCAGTTGTGATGCTTGCGGATGAATTAGTTAATGGCATTTTTAAATGTTCATCCCTTTTTGCACGCACAGGCACGCATGTAAGCGAGCCTACTTGAACACCTACACACACACATGAATACATACACACACAGACATTCTTAGAAACACGCATCCACACGCATACACACACACTCATGCACACACACACACACACACACACAAGTACACAAAAACACATTTAGTTAGGCCCATTTTGGCATAGCTCTTCTTTGGTAACACGGAATTTGATTATTAGATTAGATATTTTCATTAAAAATTATCACCTTATTATTATTATTATTAATGTTGTTGCTGCTGTTGTTGTTGTTGTTGTTGTTATTATTGTTATTATCATTATTAACTATCACAATTATATTAATGACAACAACAAACAAACATTAGTAACAGTAATAGATTGATTGTTGTAGAAAATAATCAGCAGAATGCTATCAGTATGACACGATCCAAAAAACACTACTATTACTACAACAACAACAACAACAACAACTACTACTACTACTACTACTACTACTACTACTATAACAACAATAACAACAACTACTACTACTACTACTACTACTACTACTATAACAACAATAACAACAACAACAACTACTACTACTGCTGCTACTATTGTTGCTACTACTACAAACAACAACAACAATAATAATAATGGCGTAAAAACAGCCAGCAAAACTCGATGGCCATTATTAAGACTCGTTCTATGATAGTAACTCGCGCGTTTCGAGAGAGGGTTGGTCTTAATTTTCATTGGTCTCATCATCTCGCCGGTGGTTACTTTCATACCGTAGCTATCATTGTCAGTGGTCGCTGGTCGTCATCATCGTCGTCAACATAATTATCAATATCGTCGCCGTCATCATCATCATCATTATCAGTATTGTCGTCATCAGCATCATTATCAAGATCGTCGTCTTCGTCATCATCATCATCATCATCAATACCATCATCCTCAACATCATCATTATCATCATTAATATCGTCATCGTCATCATTCGCTTTGTATTGTTTCTTATCAGGTGCCTTCGTTTAAAATATTCTCTTGAGAAAATTGGAGAAGAAGATATTATCAAAAATAATTTTTTGTAAGCAGTTAGTTAGTTAGTTCGGCACATCTCAGGGTTCAATAGCAAAGAACAAAAAAAACAATAAACTGAGAAAACAACAAAATTTAATCAAACATAGATACGAGATTATCCAGGCATATTTTTGATGGATTATAAATTTTAATCCCGATATAAAAGTATTTATAGAAATTTTCCTTTATAAAATCACAATATTTCTTTATTTCATTCATTCATTCACTCACTCATTCATTCACTCACTCATTCGTTCATTCATTCATTCATACGCCCGTCCTTCCAATTCGTATAATGCACTATTGAGCTAACTGGCAAGTATTGCTGTGATTACGTCCGGCAAAATAAAACGGAGCTCATTTTATCAGCCATATTTGGTTTGTCTGTTCGTTCGTTCGTTCGGTTGTTTGTTTGACGTTTAAATGACGTCACGGTTGTTTGTATGTTTGTTCGCTCGTTAGTGTAAACGATGTTTGTTTGTTTATTTGTTTGTATGTTCGTACAAATGCTTTAATATCGTTCAGTAAGATAGGAGAGCTCATTGTGATTGGACAATTTTGGTTTGTATGTTTTATTGTTTGCATGACGTTTATTTGACGTCATGTTTTGTTTGTTTTTAGAGCGTATATTTGTCGGATTGTATATGTATATGTTGCTTGATGTATGCATGTATCTAGTATGTATGTGTACGTGTGTATGTGTGTATGCATCAGTGTGTGGCGTGTGTGGTGTATGGTGTGTGTGTGTGTAAAAATGTGTGTGTGTGTGTGTTTGTGAGTGTGTGTTGTTCATATTGACGTTTGAAATAAATCCTCCATCATCCCCTGACAGCATGATTTCATTTTTACGCTCATTTACTTGCAAACGTACCCAACTAGTGTCGTCACGCACACGCACACAGACACACGCACGCACATACATACACACACATATGCTGCTCACACCTAATCACACATGTAGAGACGCACCACACACACACACACACGTACACACACTACAAAAAACACACACACACACTGCGAAGGAAACTCCTTCAAAAAAAATATTTCTTAACGACATTGTTAATGTTTTTATATAGGAT
>NW_008704659.1:511980-516422 GCF_000326865.2 Helobdella robusta | reverse complement strand
CATAAATACACACGCAGTTACGCATACACACACATACACACACATACACACACACTCAAATACATACACATATACATGCACATTTTTTTTCATTTATACACCTGTTACCAACAAACAGTACAAACAAAACTAAACACTCAAACAATCAACCAACTAACCAATCAATCAATCAATCAAACAATCAATCAATCAATCAATCAAACAATCAAACAATCAACCAATCAACCAGCCAATCAATCAATCAATCAATCAAACAATCAAACAATCAAACAATCAATCAAACAATCAAACAATCAACCAATCAATTAATCAACTGTTGAAGGCACGCACTACACAAATAAATATATATTTGTTAATAAATAATATAGCAAATATATGCGTTAATCCATACATAAACAGACAGTAGAAAAAAAAACCTTTCTATGTGTAAATAAATATGTATTAGTATATGCATATGTATTAGTATATGCAGTACATACACGCACACACCACACACACCCATCATACATACATACATACATACATACATACATACATACATACATACATACATACATACATACATACATACATACATACATACATACATACATACATACATACATACATACATACATACATACATACATACATACATGCAAACATACATACATGCAAACATACATACTTACTTACTTACATGTATACACACACATACATACACACACACACACACACACACACATACGTACATGCTACATCCTATGCAATACATGTACAATATGAATGAATACATGGGCAGATGCATAGTTAAGCCTCTGGACGTATGTATATATGATTGGAGGATGGAGTTTATCTCATCATTTAGTTGTTGTATTGAGTTGCCAACTGGTGTTTTGATGTTGTTGGTGTTGTATTTTGGTATTTATTAAAGTATTTTATTGTATCGTATGTATTTCTGTATTCTATTTTGTATTGTATGTATTTCTGTATTCTATTCTGTATTGTATGTATTTCTGTATTCTATTCTGTATTGTATGTATTTCTGTATTGTATTTCTGTATTGTATGTATTTCTGTATGCTATTTCGTATTGTTTGTATTTCTGTATTCTATTTTACATTGTATGTATTTCTGTATTCTATTCTGTATTGTATGTATTTCTGTATTCTCTTTTGTATTGTATGTATTTTGGGTATTATTTTATATATATATTTATAGTATTGTATTGATGAAAATGATATCTAGGGTATTTAGACGATTTAGAATCTCTAAAAAGTAATAGTACTTTTTAAAGTTCTAAATAAATATTTAATTTAATTCCACAGTAACTATAATAATTATTGTTATTATTCCATAAATCCATAATAATAATAATAATAATAACTATAAAAATAATTATAACAATAATTATATTGATGATAATGATGTGGTAATTTTTGACGGTTTTTTGATTTGATAATGAGGCTAGCAAGAGTCCAAGTCCAACTGAGGTAATTTTGGATTTCACATGATCGCATTTCTTTTTTTTACTTTTAAATATATTTTTTTAAATATTTTAAGTCGATATTTTACCTAAAGTCTAAAATTGTATCAATAAATCTTTCTATTTTGGTTTTTTTTCGTTTTTGTGGTGCTTTTTATTTGATTTGATTTTTATTTTATTTGATATTTTTTATTTGTCTCGTTGTTTCGCTAATGTATTGTGTTGTTTCAACTCGTATTTGTATTTCCTCGTTACTCTATTGTATGGTTTTCGGTGTCGTTTCGGTATCGTTTTGGTTTTGTATCGTTTCGATATTGGATTTGTCTCGTCTCGCTATTGCATGATATCATTTCGTTATTATGTTTCTTTTTTTTCGTCATTGTTTTGTGTAAATAAACTCAGAACAAAACAAAAATTAAAGATTGCAAAAACAAAAACAACAACAAAAACAAAGTAAACAAAAACCAAAGATTGCAAAGAATTTAAATGATGACGCAACATCGAACAAAGAAAGAGAAATAACACGAACAAAGAAATATTAAAAAAAGGTAGAAAGCTGCATGCCGCAATATTGGGCGGTTGATTTTATGCAATATAATCCAATAGCGATACATGTTTGTATCGGTGTATTTTGTATTGTGTATGTATTACGTATTTGTATAATGTTATATATGGGTGCATGTATATTTGTATGTTTATTTGTATGTTTTGTATGTTTTTTGTATGGTTTGTATGTTTTTTTGTATGGTTTGTATGTTTGTTTGTATGGTTTGTATGTTTGTTTGTATAGTTTGTATGTTTGTTTGTATGTTTTGTATGTTTGTTTGTATGTTTTGTATGTTTGTTTGTATGTTTTGTATGTTCGTTTGTATGTTTTGTATGTTTATTTGTATGTTTGTTAGTATGTTTCATGTGGATGATTGTATGTTATATATGGTTATTTGTATGTTCCATATCGGTATGTGCATTTGGTAGGTTGGTAATTGTATGTTTGTATTGGAATGTTGTATATAAGTATTAGTATGCTGCATGTGTTGATGATGATGAAGATGAGGATGAAGATGATGAAAAAGAAGATAATGATGATACTGATGATGATGATTATGATGACGATAATAATGACGACGATGATGATGATGATGATTACGACGACGATGATGATAACGATGATGATGATTGTTAAAAATAAGATCAAAAAGACAAGTTGTTTGTTATTGTGCATAGCAAATTGCTATATTCTACCAAGAGAGGTTAATGACGTCAATTTAGATATCAAAAATGATAACAAAAAACTGACGATGACGATGATGATGATGATGACGATGATGATGTGGATGACGTCAGAAATGAGGATGCTGGTGGTGATAATGGTGATGAGGATGGCGAACATTGAAGAAGATGATGAATGAGATGGCTTGATCGTGCTGTAATTAACTACGCGCACACACGCACACACCCACACACACACGTACACACACCCACGTACACACACACACACACGTACTACACACTACAACAAACACGCACGCACACACAAACACACACAAACACATACACACTCACAAACACGTACTACACACTACAACAAACACACACACGTACACACACACACGTACACACACACACACACACACACGTACACACATACGTACTACACACTACAACAAACACGCACACACACACACGTACACGTACACACGTACACACGTACACACACTACAACAAACACGCACACACACACACGTACACACACACACACGTACACACACTACAAAAAACACACACACACACTGCGAAGGAAACTCCTTCAAAAAAAATATTTCTTAACGACATTGTTAATGTTTTTATATAGGATTATTGAAACCCGTCTAGGCGAATTACTTAGGCGCATCAACACACGCACACAAAACACACACACAACCAAAACACACATACACACACACAAACAAACACACACAAACACACACATACGCACTTATTAATATGGTATATATCTTCTGTACATGAATGATTGAAAAAAAATTCTTAAAAATGCAAAAACTCTGTCTGGCCAGTGTTGATAATATCATAAAAGAACTAAAAAAAATAGATATATACACGGATGTTCAAATATGTATCCGCTTATAAAGCGATTATATGTGTGTGTGTGTGTTTTTGTGGGTCAATCAGTGTGTATCTAAAAATGTGTCTTTGTGTGTGTGTAAGTTTGTTTCTTTGAGAGTGTATTACATGTTTGTGTCTGTGTGTGTGAGAAGGTGTGTGCCTCTGTGTGTGTTTCGTGCATGTGTGTGCGTGCGTGTGTGTGTGTTTGTGAATGTGGATCTAATAAATATTTCATACAGAGATAAATTTTTTTTGTTGATAGGGCGAATGAAAAAAATAATTTTTATCACGTGCGAGAGGAATCATATTTGTTATAAATGTATTATTATTATTATTATTATTATTATTATTATTATCATTATTATCATTATTATCATTATTATTATTATTATTATTATTGTTGTTGTTGTTGTTGTTGTTGTTGTTATTTCTATGTTTATTGTCTTCTATATTATCATTTTTATTATTTAACTTTATTATTACTATGTTAGTTTTTAGATATATTAGCGTTTTTTATTTATTTATTATTTTTATTTATTCGTTTTAATTTTATTTTCCATGATACTTGATCATATGTTAGCGAATGTTAGTTAGCATGACACGACGCAGACATGGCGTTAAATATGCGAGGGTTGCCTTGCATTCGAAGCCGGTCTCATCAACAGCAGGACCAAGTTCCTTAAGCGCCGACACACTATACTTACCTACCAAGTAATGCCTTTAAGCCTTTGAGGTTTTAAATAAGAGGCGCTATATAAATCATCAGATGCTAGTCTAAAAAAGCTTTCTTTGCCAACTAATAAGTGTTAATGAATTTACTCTCATTTCGTTGCAGAGAAAAAAATGAAAATTGTCAACTTTATCAATAACAGCAA
>NW_008704659.1:504556-509556 GCF_000326865.2 Helobdella robusta | reverse complement strand
TATTTACGTTCAAAAAGATGCATGCCAAATTGAAAAGAACTATTTCAATGGCTACTACTATGCTACTACCACCACTACTACTACTACCACTACTGCTGCTGCTGTAGCAACTACTACTACCACTACTACTACTACCACTACTACTACTACCACTACCACTGCTACTACTACTACTACTGCTGCTGCAACTACTACTACTACTACTGATGATAATTGCAGTAATACTACAAAAAGTAAAAACTATTACTAATAATACTATAATAGTATTTTTTGAATTGAATATAAATTATTAATACAAAAACATTTTATTTACGGTCTTTTTCATATTTATTTTTGTTTATGTTTAGGAAACATCGCAAAATCGTGAAGAATTTTTCAAGGGCTCTTGTGCGTGCCGACGACAATTTTCTCTGTGTCGGCGTTTCGTGCTGCCTGGCCGTCTGCGTCATGATAACTTTTTATTGGTTGTCACTTTTGCTAGGGTTGTTGTTTGTTGTTGTTGTATTTGTTGTCTTTGTTTCTGTGCTGTTGTATTTGTATGTGTTGTTGTTGCTGTATTTGTTGTTGTTGTTGGTTGGAGCTGTTGTATTTGTATATGTTGTTGTTGTTGTTGTATTTGTTGTTGTAGCCGTTGCTGTATTTGTTGTTGTAGTTGTTGCTGTATTTGTTGTTGTTGTTGTTGTTGTCGTTGGTGGGAGTGTTGTTGTTGACGTTCAGTGCAGCTGTTCTATCGCAAATGTTTAAATGATGCCGATGATGACCACGATGATGACGCTTCCGGTGATGATGATGATGATGATTATGACAAATTTCTGCGTTTATGGTGGCTGAAATTATGACGACAACAAACCAAAGATGGTGGTGACGATGGTAGTGACATCACGAGAGCTCCACTCGTTTCCGCATTACCACCTCATTTTAGTTCATTTCGTCACTTTGTTTACGAGCTGAACAGCGCTGCAGCAACAGCCGGATGATGACGTAATCAGACGAGACGATGATGACGTCATGAGATGTAGTGACCTTATCGGATGCAGTGATGTTTGTTTATCCTTATTTTCTCTCTACTTTTTCCATCTTTTTCTCCCTGTTTCTTTCTTTGAATTTTTTCTCTTTCTTTTTCTTTGTTTCATCATCTTAGTGTGAGGTTCTTATAAATTTCTGTATCTTTCTCCCTTTCTCTCTCTCTCTCTCTCTCTCTTTCTCTCTCTCTCTCTCGCTGTATCTTTTTACTCTGTTGTTTCAGTGTTAATATTTTCAATTTCCGTGTACCTTTTTTTTCTTCTCTCATTCTCTCTCTCTCCTCTTTCTCTCTCTCTCTCTCTCTCTCTCTCTCTCTCTCTCTCTCTGTCTTTTCATTTATGTTACTTTTTTTCTTCATTATTTAGCGATTGTGTAATCGCACGTAGTGGCATAATCAAACTTAGTGGTCTTTATTCATCCAATTTAATCTCTTTTTATCTCGTCTCTCCATCTATGTCTTTGTCTTTCTCTTTCTCTCTCTCTCTTTTTATTTTTTTCTTTTTCTCTCCCTCTTACTGTCTCTCTCTCTCTCTCTCTCTCTTTCTCTCTCTCGTTCTATCTCTATCCCTGAAAGAACAATTTTGTCGTAATACAAATACACACAATTTTTCTCTCTTTCTCTTTCTTTCTTGATCTCTCACATTTTTCTCTTCCACTCACTCATTCTCTCTCCTCTTTCTCTATCTCTCTCTTTCTCTCTCTTTCTATCAGAAACAAAACGCTGGCAACATTAGGCGTTTTTGGATCTGACTAGACGTCATTTTCCGCTTTAATTTTTCCAATAATGTTTGTGTTAAAATTTTCAAACTTGACGCTTAATTCTTAAATGTTCTATATCTTTTGAGTGTGCGTGTGTGTGTGCATGTGTGTGTGCGTGTTTGTGTGTGTGGTGTGTGGGTGTGAGGGCGCGCATTGAAAAACATAAAAACCAGCGTTTAAAACGCAATAAAAATTGACAAAATGAAGAAGAAAATGAAAGAACACCAGAACAAAAAAAAAACAAAAAATTATTTCTAAACATATTTTGCTGGTCCGATCGTAAAACGTTTTTTAAAAAGAAAAAAAATTTTCCCAGCATAAATTTTAAAACGTAGTTCCATCCAGTCCAAATTACATCTGCCAGTTTGTGTTTGTTGGTTCGTGCTTGTTCATCCATGTTCGTTCGTGTTTGTTCATCCATGATTCATGTTCATTCGTGTTTGTTCATGCATGTTGGTTTGTGTTTGTTGCGTTTTTGTTTGTTTTCTTACATTTCGTGTTTGACCATCTGTCCAAATATTTTATTTGATAAAGTTTGTCTGTTTGTTTGTGTGTTTGTTTGTTTTGTTTGTTTGTAAAATTTTGATCGGTTATATTAGTTTGTTTATATTTGTATGTTTAAGGTTGTTCGTTCAAATTGTTCGTTCCTACATGCGTTTGTTTATGTTTGTCGGTTTACATTTGTTCATACATGTTTGTTTTCTCGTAATTGCTTGTTTACGTTTGTTTGCTCACGGGTGTTTGTTCGTTCGTTCATGTTTGTTTCTTTGTATGTTTGTACGTATGTTTGTTTGTTTGTTTTCACACGTTGATGTTTTTGCACGGTGGGATTGGAGGCGGCAAATTAAAGTTAAACCGTCATCAAATGGACTTTAATGGTCAGTTTGTGAAAAAATGTTACAAAATTTTTTTCCATTTCTTACACTATGATGATTATTTTTCTTGCCATTCCTCTCAAAAAAAAAGCAAAAAAAGAACGATTGAGTTTTTTAGAGTTATTGTCTATATTATCAATAAATTTATCATTAATATTAAAGTTGTTTTTACTACATATATTATTATTATTTATTAATTTTATTATTATTTATTTATATTATTATTATTATTTAATTATTTAATCATTGCAAAAACGTAAAAAAAGGTTTAGAAAAAAAAAATATACTTTTCTTCCCTTTCAACTGTCAGACTTCATTAGATGCAATTTGTCGAAAGCGCAAATAAGTCCAAACACACACACACACACTGTGTGTGTGAATGTGTGCATGTGTGTGTGTGTGTGTGTGTGTGTGAGTTTTTATGTGTGTGTGTGTGTTTGTGTGTCCGTGCTGGCATTTATATAAAAACATAAAAACATGGAAAAGATTTTGCACTTTTATCAAGTTACGTCTGTCACAATCCCAACAACAGTGTCTTTTATTGTTAGTCCTATCAAGAGTTTCACAAGAAATCGTCAACAGATTTCTACAAATTTCTTCATGTAGATAATTTCCACCCACTTCATCTTCTACTCAATTGTCATACAAATTTGTACACCTTTTTGGCAAATCGGTTTTCTTCTATTAGTGTGACAGGTACACATTTTGGGGTACGCAGTTTGTGTGTGCACGTCTCGCGTGTACGTCTCGCGTGTACGTCTCGTGTATAGGAAATTATTCGCAATCCTAGAAGCAATCTTGTTCTAAGCAATCGATTTACCTTTTAATGCCAGCCAGGCTTGTTTATATTTTTAGTAGTTGTTTATTTTACATACAACATGACGCATTGTTACAGAAGATGTAGTAATAATAGAGAATAATGTGAAGCAACAAAATTATTACACCACACAACAAATCACACAACAGAATATGCAACACATACACACGCACACGCACGCATACATACACACGCACACGCACAAACATGCTATCAATCAGCCATTCAAATGAACAATAACATTGGCATCTTCTAATTGCGTATCGCCATCATCATCAGAGGCGCACTCTCTCTTCCTCTCTCTCTCTCTCTCTTTCTATCTATCTATCTATCTATCTATCTATCTATCTATCTATCTATCTATCTATCTATCTATCTATCTATCTATCTATCTATCTATCTATCTATCTATCTATCTATCTATCTATCTATCTATCTATCTATCTATCTATCTATCTATCTACCTACCTACCTACCTACCTACCTACCTACCTACCTACCTACCTACCTACCTACCTACCTACCTACCTACCTACCTACCTACCTACCTATCTATCTATCTATCTATCTATCTATCTATCTATCTATCTATCTTTTCTCTCTCTCTTTCTCATACACACATACATGCAAGCACATTGTATACATACATCTGCGTGTATATATAAATAAATATATAGCAACAACTTGTTAAATAAACAGAAGACGTTTGTAGAGATTGCATAGAAACGCAATAAAACCTGACCTACTTTAAGATTGAATTTGATTGGCTAAAAACATGACCTACTTTGGGATTGAATTTGATTGGCTATTACCAAACATTGTATAGGGTTCAGTGCCCTCATAAGATCTGCTCTAATAAACAGACTTCGTCATATAATGTTATATATTTAAAATATGACTGATGCAGCTACATAACTATTTGCACAACGTGTGTGTGTATGCCAGTTAAGTTCGGTAAAGTTAAACAAGCTCTTTATCTCAAGGCTTTCTTCATTAATATTTGACCAATAAAAATTCCAGTTTAAAATATAAAATATAAATCAACTTAATATAAATAAATTAAACATGAATAAATGAGATACAATTATACTTACAATACAATGCAAAACTTATAATTACATATAATTATGGTTTAAATGAATGAAAGATTAGATTCCCAGCAACGAAACAAAGGAGCTGTGGTGTGTTTTTGCTACTACCATTGGCGTTGTTTGTGTTAACACTTGTGTTTTTGGTATTTTTTTTAGCGATATAACTTAATTTTTAAAAAATGTTTCTAGAAATTTTTTAAAAATTTAAAAGATTGTTTCTACATCCTCTACAGTACATTGGTACGATGGAAGTGCCGCGACCAATCAGCAGGCTGGAAATTGTGTCGGCCATGAGAAGAATCAGGGTAGGGTCAATTTTTAATTTTTTTTCTCTGTTTTTTAAAAATTTTCACTATTTCTTAAACTTTTTGATTTGGTGTTTTGTTTGTTGTTGATTCACTCGTTCATTTAATGTTTTTTCTTCAGTTTGTTGGT
>NW_008704659.1:488358-497006 GCF_000326865.2 Helobdella robusta | reverse complement strand
TGCTATGGATGGCGCTTTTGAGAACTTTTTGATTTTAATTGGCGCCTTATTAAGTGTTTTAATAATAATAATAATAATAATGCATATACAATACATATACATATACAATACATACACACATACATACATAAACATATACATACACACATACCTACACACACACATATATACACAGAGATACAGACACACATACACACAAATAGACATACAAACAAACAAAGCGTGTTAAAAAGCATTCATGTAACTAAACAAAAAAAAATTCAAACTCTAAAAAGAAGCGAGTCTATAAACTTTATTTAGGGTTGCTTTGAATTTCGTGACCGTGCTTTAAACATTCTGATACATACATACAAACATACATACAAACATGCATACAAACATACATACAAACATGCATACACAATTATATACATACATATATGCTTGTATACATAACATACATACAAGTATACATACATAATACAAATTTACCAAAAAGTATTCCGTTTCGTGTCGTCTATTTTAAATATAAATCTTCATCTTTCTTTCTAACTCTTACTCTAGCTCTGTCTCTCACGCGTTCTCTCGCTTTTTTTATTATTTTTTAATATTCTCTCTCTCTTTCTCTTTCTCCCTTATTTTTTTTATTCTCTTCTCTACCTATCTTACTTTTTCTCGCACATTTTTAAAGCCATTTTAACTTTTAACTTTTTCTCTTTCTTTCTTTCATCCTTTGTTCCTTTCTTTCTTTCTTTCTTTCTCTCTATCTCTTTCTCTATTTCTATTTTATTTTTATATTTTAATTGTCTTCTTGCTTTTTCTGCCTTTTTATTTACCTCTCTCTTTCTCCTCTTTCTTTCACTCCTTTCTCTCTTTCTCTCTCATTACCTCTTTTTTTCTACTTCTTACTTTCCCAGTAAATTTAATACGGCCATAGTGCTAATGCTTAAATTTCGTTTTAAGACCTTCAGCATCACTTGGGACTTGCGTAGGTTTCTTTTATGTTCTGACTGACGACTGCCATTTTTGATGTCGTTTGAAATGTGTGCTTTTTGTTTGCGTTTGCTGCTGTTGAAGCTGATGCTACTGCGTCTGCTGCTGTTAAAGCTGCTGCTGTTAAAGCTGCTGTTGTTGCTGTTGTTTCTATTTGTTTTTTTTTATTTCAATTTTGTTTCTCTTGCCTTCAACTTTGTTGTCGATTTTGATATTATCGTTAATTAATCCAGAGCTATACACACACATACACACAAACAAACACAATTATATATATATATATATATATACAAACAAACATATATATATATATATACAAACATATATACACAAACACACACACAAACAAACAAACACACAAATAAACACAAACATCAACAAAAACATTTGAGAAGCGGGCTCGTGTACGTCAGCGTAAGCTCGTATGCGGTGATCACTGATTGGAGTGAGGGCGAGTGAGTGAGAGGAAAAAGAAAGAGATAAAAAGAGAGAGAGGAAGAAAATGGAAGAAAAAATAAAAAAAGTAATTTTAGGAGAGAGAGAGAAAACGAGAATAAATAAGAGGAGAAAGAGAGAGAAAAAGGCAGAGAGACAAAGAGAGAATAAATGAGAGAAAGAGAGAGAAAAAGGCAGAGAGACAAAGGGAAAAATATAAGGTTATTTTAAGAGAAAAGTAAAGAGAGAGAGGGAGAGAGAAAGAAAGAGGGAGAGAGTGGAGAGAGAGAGAAAAACAGAAGGGGTGAAAACATTTTATAAGCCCGTAACGTTACATGACGGGCGAAGCAGAAGATGAATGGCTGGACAGTGCGTGCAAGACACATGTCGATAGCAATTTCTGCAGATAGATGTGGATGTGTGTGTGTGTGTGTGTGTGTGTGTGCGTGCGTGTGCGTGTGTGTGTGTGTTGTGTTTGAGGATTGTCTGATGTTGTTGTTTGTTTATATTTAATTAATTGTTTCTTTATTTATTTTATGTATGTAGGTATTTGATGGCTGGAAATGTTTTGTCTTTGGTTTGTTGTTGTATGGCGACGCTGATGCCATATTGTGGTGATGATGCCATGTTGTGGTGATGATGTTGTTTGTTTGTTTGTTTGTTTGTTTGTTTGTTTGCTTATTTGTTTGCTTATTTGCCTGCTTGTTTGTCGTTGTAGTTTGTTAATGACGTCATCCTGTTTGTTTGATGACGTTGTTTTTTTGTAACTGATAACGCCATTTTTTTTTGTTCGGGTACGTTTAAGAAGTTGGTAATTAATTTTAACGGCGAGATTAATTTGATAGCGGACAACGCAATTAATCAAATAGCTAGTTATTCCAGTTTGTTCGTTCGTTCGTTCGTTCGTTCGATCGTTCGTTCGTTCGTTTGTCTGTCTATCTGTCTGTCTGTTTGTCTGTTTGTTTGTCTGTTTGTTTGTTTGTTTTTTGTTTTTTTGTTTTTTGTTTGTTTGTTTGCCAGGTTTCACGGGTAACTAATTTCTAACTGGTATGAAGAAGAACTTCAGAAGAAAAATAATGTATCATTGATATTTTTCTGGTTTTATTTTTAAAATTTAAAAAAAAAAGTAGAAAAACAAACAGAAAAACAATCTCGAACTTTTTTGAAAATAACTTTTTAAAGTTTTTTTTGTGGAAATAATGTATGTATGTATGTATGCATGCATGCATGCATGTATGTATGTATGTATGTATGTATGTATGCTGCATGCATGCATGTTTGTATGCATGTAAGTTTGTATGTATTTGAATTAAATAGCACTTATCTGAGTTATGAGGTCGATGTTTATTTATTCATCCGCCATAAATCATATTTCACGCTCAATACATCCTTTATTGCCCCGGTCTGTTTTCGTTCATTTTTCCTACATGTTATTCGCGAATATCTAAACAAAATGTTTATTTATTTATTTCATTTATTTATTTTTTCAATCAATCAATCATTCAATCAATCAATCAAACATTCATTCATTCATTCATTCAAACAATTAATCATTCATTCGTTCAGGATATTTTACGTGTCACATGACTCAAAGGACATGAAGATATTCAGTTACATCGCCAAAGAAGAGGACTGTAATGTTTTTAAATGCAGCGTCTTTAAGGCTTTGAAAAAGGTTGTGTGTGTTTGTGAGAGAGAGAGAGAGAGAGAAGGAGAAAGAGAGAGCATGTGTGTATGTTTGTACGTGTGTGTGTGTGTATGATAGAGAAAGAGAGAAAAAAAAGCGAAAGAGAGAAAGAGAGAGAGAGAGAAAGTGCTTGGTGTTTGTATGTGAGTGTGAGTGTATGTGTCCATGTGAAAGAGAGAGAGAGAGATAGAGAGAGATATTATGTGTGTGTTTGTGTGTGTGAGGTGTGTGTGTGTATACACAACAGATTAAGGATTGGCTTGTCGTTTACGGATGGTGTTAAATGAACTTTCTTAATGTCACACACCAAATGCAAAGCCAGTTGATAAAATCTTACCATTTAACTATAAAAATCTCTTTAAATGTGTATGTGTGTTCGTGTTTGTATGTGTGACAAGATATTAAAAGACTAATAATCATAATCATAATAATAATTATTATTATTATTATTTTTCCATAGAATCAAGCCGGCATTATCGTAAAAACAATCGGCCAGGCTTTTGAAGTCTCTCACATAGCCCACCAAGCCAAAAAACAAGAGCGACTGAAGGAATTAATGAATAAAGAAAATAATAATAACACGAATAATAATAATAATTATTATAACAATAATTCTAATAATAACGATAATGATAATGATGACGAATACGACGATGATGCAGACGATGACGTGATGAATGACGTTTGCGATAGTAATAATAAGAATAATAATAATAATAATGATAAGAATAATAATAATAATAATAATAATGGAATCTGTAGTCATAGTAACAATAACAATGGTGGTAGTAGTAGTAATAATAATAATAATAATAATACAAATATCAATAATATTAATAATAATAGCTGCTGTAGTAGTAGTAGTAATGGTAATAATAATAATAATAATAATAATAATAATAATAATAATGGTGATGATAATGATAAATCCAAGTTGCATTTGGATGTTGACGCTGGTTCACCATCCGCTGAGAAGAAAGGTTAGAAATTTTCGCGGATTTATTTATTTTGGCTCTGCTTTGCTATTACTACTACTGCTGCTGCTGCTACTACAATTACTACTACTACTACTTACTACTACTATTTACTATTGATACTACTATCATTACTATTACTGTTGCTGCTACTACAATTACTGTTGCTGCTACTACAATTACTACTAATAATAATAATAATAATACTTCTGTTACTACTACAAATACTGCTACTACTACTACTTCTACCACCACCACCACCACCACCACTACTACTACTACTACTACTACTACTACTACTACTACTAGTGATGCTGTTCTTGTTACTGCTACTACTGCTACTGCTACTAAAACCCAAGATAATATATATATATGACAAACAAATCATTTTTATCGGGGAAAATTTCTTATAATTTTGACATTATTCTTCCAAATCAATTGCTAATTTTTTCTGTTCTAGATCAATATCATTGCGTGTTGTGTTTTTTTTCTTTTATTAAAATTCCAGAGTGCAATAAATAATAATTAATCAGTTGTTTTGGGATGATTTTATTTTTAAGAGTGCGACCCTAGCAAATACGATCATTCTATCACATGTCCAAACCAAGATTTCAAGACGGAACAAGTTTGTAAAGTTTGGTCCTATTTATTTCTTAATTTTTTAGTAAAATTTTTAAGCTTGATCTTATTATTCTGCAATTTCTAAATAATAATATTTTTATAGTCTAATAACTAATTTTAAAATATATAATTACCATTTACTAATAAGTAATACTTATCAATTTCATTTTCCAGGGTGTCGAACCTGCGGTAGCGGTTGGTGCAGTAAATGAAGCGTCCACCAGTGCGTTGCATCTGAAAGCGGCCATGAATCAAAAATTAAAAATTAAATGCCAGGAGCTGACGTTTTTGAGGTCTCAAAATAAATTGCTTCAGAGGCAGCTGGAAGTCGAAATTCAAGCGAGGGAGCAAGCTGAAGTTGTTTTTTTTTAAGTTTTCTTAATTTTTTCCATTTTTCTCTTCAACCAATAAAGCATATTTATATAGCGCAATATCCGAAAGGTCATTATGTAGCTGCAATCAAAACATTTATGTTGCTTAATATACATTTATATACACAATATAAGACATATTGTAATTGTTAATATATTATAATTATAATTAATTAATTATAGTTAATCATAATTAATGGTAATTATGTGGAGACAGCAATCAAGGGAGAAACTGCTGACGCAGAATCAGGAATTGATATCCCAAGTGGATGTTCTGCTACGAAAGTTGGATCGGTACGAACGATCGTCAGCTGTCTGGAAATCCAAAACCCTCAACCTCAATATATCATCTGAGGTATCTTTGCATTCCTTTTTTTAGTATCCTTCTTTCCTTCTTATTGGTTTCAACAACAAACACACAGTGCGTGAAATATATCATACACCAAATCTTATAGGCGGGGGCTGTTTCTCTGCATTCAACATTTGCATGAGTCAGGCACTTTATCGAACTAGTATTCCACTCAGATGGTAAAATTAGAATTAGCGGATACTAAATTACTCTTGTTAGAGGCAGTAAATTCATTGAAAAGTTAATTAGCAGATGGTTAACAAGTGCACAGGGCAATATTTTCTTCTTGATTCGCCAGAGAACGCTATTCAATTTAAGATTATTTGGCTTATGGATGAATGAAACGCTGAAACAAAACAAAAATTTGTATAGCAAATTTAAGAGAAAACAATCAAATTAATTAAAAGAATGATATTCAAATTAAAATAATTTACTAATACTTTGAAAAATACTTAAAAATGAAAAATTGAATTTCCATCAAACCTTCATAGAAATGCATGCACACGTTGTCGATGACAAGCAAGGAAGCGAAAGATTCTCCAGACAGTGGGATGCTCGAAACGACGGAAATGACGTCAGACGTCACATCCGAATGCACAACTTCACCGATCGATCAGTGGAATCGACCAGGGATCGACAACGCCGCTGTCATCTCGACTCCAACCAAGACATCTCCAAATGAACAAAATCTAATTGACATCACGAAACAGCCCGCGTCGAATTCTCCCAACCAACAAAGCAACGGATCCAGCAACCCGACCAACCAAAACGCCACTTCAGATTCTAACACCCCATGTCCGAATTCACTGACGGAGTCCTTCAAGTCAATTTCAATCTCACTACCAAAACCGCTCAGCCTAAATCTCGCTCTCTATAATAAAATAAACGCGCGGCTTAGCAACAAAAACCCAACTAACGATCAGCTAAACAGAAAACGAAACAGCGCCGAAAAGATGAAACTGATCGAATCCTCACCGAGTTTTCAGCGATTTAGTAGATTACTAACATCGGGTAAAAATAAAATACTCAATAACTGCAACAGTAAAAATACTACCTCTCTATTAGGTAGCGATAGCGAGAAAAAGTCTAAAAATAAAAATTCTCAGAATAAATCGAAAAAATTTAGTTTGGAGAAAGTTATCTCGATGAGACGAAATAGCATTGGGGACTCGAGGACCGAGCTGGAGCTCAGTTTTGGAGATTAAATGATTTTTTGTAATTAATTTATTTATTATTTTGAAATAATTTATTCAGTATTTCTGATTTCAAATATGTTTATTTGATATTTTTCAGATATTTATACAATATCTTTAATTAATTTATTTAATAATTTTAATCAATTCAACTAAAGTTCTAAGATTTTATTTAATTTTGTCCAAATTGTCTCACGAGTTTTTCTTAATTGTTCCAAATTAGTTTTAATAAACTGAAGATATTTGAGGCGATTTTTATATTTTTAACCTACCTATCCGTTTGTATTTTTTGACATATCGAAGTTTTTCTTTCATTTTTCACAAATTCATGTTTTATTTATTTATTCATCCAGTCATTTATTCATTTACTCAGTTTATTCATTGTTTAACAATATTGCTCATCCGTATCCGTTCGTTCCTTCATTCATTCATTCATTCATCCGTTCGTTCATTCATTCATTCACTTATTCATTCATTCGTCCATTTATTCATCCATTCATCTGTTCACATGTAATAATCTCTCGAAACAAAACTGGCCAAAATATTTTATTAACATTTTCATCACATGCTCAAGCTATTTATTCATCAATTCATGCATTCTTTCATTCATGCATTCTTTCATTCATTTACATTCATTCATTCACTCATTTATTCACTCACTCATTCATTCATTCATTCATTAAAATTCCTCTCAATAAATAGCAACAAAATGAACACAAACACTACCAAACACAACGCCATGACAACATTAATACAGACAGGTTCGAAATTCTCAAATTTGCAACGTTAGCTAGGGTGAACGGTCAATATTCCTTAACTATGTGAATATTATTTAGCATTATCGCTATAATAATTATAATAATTATCGTTATAATAATAATAATAAGTATTATTATTATTATAATTATTATTATTATTGCTAATATTACAAATTTTGTTAACGTTAATACGATTCTTTAAAATTGGTAAAAACTTAATGCTGAAATTCAATCTATCTATCTAAACAGTATTCTAATAGAGCATTATGTATGTATGTTGTATGTGTGTGTGTGTGTTTGTGTGTGTTTGTGTGTGTGTGTGTGTGTGTGTGTGTGTTAATGTTTTAATTGTCAACAATATTCATTCCAAAGACTTACCTATACACTCATCTTCAATGAATGGCTATTCGATTATTATTGACCTTGTGTTAACATTTTTCTTAAAATTTTTTTTTGTATTTTCAGTTTTTGTTTTCAATTGTTTTTCATTGTTTTGTTTCTTTTTTAGTTTTGTTTTGTGTTTTTTTTTGGTATACCTATATATACATACATATATATATATATATATATACTAAACATATATGTATATATATATAAATATTTGTATATGTGTATATATATATATATATATATATACATACATATAATGGTAAGAACTTCATATAAAACATATTTGAACATTGCTTTCGCATAATTAAGTCATTGTTAATCAATGCTAATCTATAAAAGTAAACAAAATGTGTTTGTGTGTGTTTATGTGGGTGTATGTATGATGTGTGCGTGTGTGTTTGTTTGGTATGTATATTCATAAATATTATTCACTTAATAGTAAAATGAAAATAAATAGAACTGATGTAATGATGACGGTTGTGATTATGATGATCGTGATGCTGGTAATGGTAATGACGATAACGATGATGATGATGCTGATGATACTGATGATGATGATAATGATGATGATGATGGTGATGATGATGATGCTGATGATACTGATGATGATGATAATGATGATGATGATAATGATGATGATGATGCTGATGATGATGATGCTGATGATAATGATGATGATGATGCTGATGATGATGATGCTGATGATACTGATGATGATGATAATGATGATGATGATAATGATGATGATGATGCTGATGATGATGATGCTGATGATACTGATGATGATGATAATGATGATGATGATGATGGTGATGATGATGATGCTGATGATACTGATGATGATGATAATGATGATGATGATGGTGATGATGATGATGCTGATGATACTGATGATGAC
>NW_008704659.1:484108-488308 GCF_000326865.2 Helobdella robusta | reverse complement strand
ATAATAATAATAATTATAATTATATTTACGGCACACACAAAGTGAGAGAGAGAGAGAGAGAGAGAGAGAGAGAGAGATACACACACAAATCACTGATCGCCAATTAGTAAGTATAACATTAGCGCAAGCAAGTAGCTAGCAATTTATAATGAACTTGCGAATAATGCTTAACAAATGTTAAATGTTTCATCATTTCAACACGTACAATTATAGTACACACACATGCACGCACGCACACACACACACAACAAACAAACACACGCGAACGCACACACACGCATATACTTTTTTTTGTTTAAATTTAGGTATATGTATGTTTTTGCTCATTTTGTTTGTCTGTTTGTTGTTTTGCCGTTCGATCGTTCGTCATTTTGTTTGTTTGGGTGTGTATTTATGTGTGTGCGTGCATATGTGTGCGTGCGTGTATGCGTACAATTAAGATCTGACACTTGATTTCGTTTCGCGGTTATATAACAAGCAACACGTGTCCGTCAGTTTTAATGTTTTTTCGCGAAAATATTTCTCTCATGTTTTCAATTGACCGATATTGTTTATATTCATACATACATATATACAAACAAACAAACATACAAACATATACAAACAAACCTACATACATGCATACATAAGTACTACTTGCATACAAACAAACATATATACATACATACAAACTTTGCATACATACACGAAGAGAAAATCAAGTAAAATCCGCTTGTGTCCGAAAAAAATTGAATAATTTATGTGTTGCTGACATGCTAGGTTGTAAGTGTTCAAGTATTGGCGGGTATTTTAATTGAAAGTATTGGTGTGTATTTTTTTCAAAGCAGATGCATGTATGTATCTTTGCGTTGAGGTATTTATTCTACGTATACAAATATATCGCACACACACACATGCACACACACCTACATACTTTCACACGCACGCACGCAGACGCACACACGCACACAGGCGTGAACATAAACAAACAACGTTCACACATCACTAAATAGAACAGAAATTCTCAATCTATCGACATTTAACACGCGAACGTATTAATTACAAAACGAACGACGTACCAACGAATGAACGAACGAACGAACGGACAAACAATTGAATAAATGAATTATAGAAAGATAAACAAACAAACAAGCAAATGAACGAACAAATGAATGAATAAACAAATAAATAAACAAACGAATAGAAGAATGGATAAAAGAGCGAAAGTATCAATGAATGAACGTAACAAATAATAACAATTAAGCGAACAAACGAATGAACAGACAAACAACAAACAAACCATTAAACATGAGAATCAAATGAATGTGCGTGCGAACGAAAATAGAAGCAGTCAATTAGACTTGGAGCAAACATCATTACCCTACCTTCTAGATTATTACGCGTTATTTGTATACTACTTAATCTGTAATTCGCATTATTGCTATATTAGCGCTTCACAGTAATCTTAATACCTTTTTTACTAAGACTTGTTTTTTCTTACCTTAAACACGATTGGTAGAAACTTCTTGCCTTCGTGCTGCATTGACTGGCTTCAAAAGCAAAAAGGATCCTAGACTCATTCACATTCACAAACACTGTGTATAGTGCCAACTAAATAGCTTGTCCGTTAACACACGTGATTCCATACATCTCAGAGGTTGCATGTAATCTGCGGGGATCTGTTCGCATTCGATCCCAGTAACTGCAGCATCTAGACCATACACCTTAACCGTTACACTGCCTCGTTTTAACTGTCTCGTAAAGAATGATAATATTTTTTAATGTACCCATGGGAACTTGACGTAAGCGCCATTGTGTCGTTCTTTGAAAGGTACGGCTTGTTAGCGTTCGTTTGTTTGCTCTTTTCAAATAAAAAATAATTAATAATAATAATTATAACAAATAATAATAATAATATTATTATTATATAACAGTAACAACAACAACAACAATAGTAACAAGAATTGTAATAGAAAAGAATTTTTGCCGGCAAGAACTTACATCGGTTTGACATGAAAGAAATTTAATTATTACAACTCAAGTAATCAATTATTATTATTATTATTATTATTATTATTATTATTATTATTATTATTATTATTATTAAATAATAATAATAATAACACTTTTTAGAGATTTTATAAAGTAATTAGTCTTAAATAAAACAAAGAACAACGTACTCCAACTAAATCGTTTTTATCAACAAAAACTCAAACACGAGACTCAATTAATGTCTAGAAAAAAAATTATTTGCGATAATAATAGGAAAAATAAAAACAACAACAACAATAATAATAATGATAATAATAAGCAACAGTAATAATAATAATAATAATTATAAAGTACACTTTACAACAACATCAACTACTCATTAAGTCTCAGCAACAGTCTAGCTACAAGCCGGCAACCTAATTTTCTTTGAATAGTTTAATCGTCGTCGAACTTATGAGATGCCTCGCTATTAATCCGATCATGCTACACTCACACGCACACACACACACAAACACACACACAAACACATGAATATACACATCCAGACATACATTCAGGCACACATACTCAAAGAAACACACCTACATGCAAACATCCAACCATACATCTATCTACACACATATGCATTGTATTGTAGACTGTATCTAGACTAGACCACTTGTATCTAGACTAGACCACTTATATCTAGACTAGACCACTATACAGGCATAATTAGACAGACTCAGACACATTCAAAAAATTACTCAGACATATATGCATACATAATTTCAGTCTAGACATCTATCTAATCCAGACGTAGGTACATCTAGACTGACAACAATATAAGACATGTATAGATACATGTAGATATAGATACTTTTATTAGATATAGATAATTATAGATTAATAGATTTTTGACACATTCGTAATAAAGATGTTAACATCAATGTCATCAAAATCTTATCACTTAGAGAGAGAGGAAGAGAGAGAGAGAGAGAGAGAGAGAGAGAGAGAGAGAGAGACATCAATTCAACGTCTTATCACCTAAAGAGAGAAAGAGAGAGAAAGAGATAGAGAGAAAGAATTTACACTTAAAACGTCACCACATCCCATCACGTGGTGCCTATAAACGTCATATTCATGTCATGATACGTCTTGTTAGCGTCACGGCAAGCCACTTTCTGTAGCGTCATATTTTGTTTGACGGGTTAATAATATCTGTCTGTTAATGTGTTTTTAGTGATTTTGTTGCTGTTGTTGTTGTTGTTTCAACTGCTACTCTGGCTGCTGTTGTTTTTGTTGCTGTTATTGCTGTTGTTGTTGTTGTTTGCATGATGCTGTTATTAATATTAATCTGAGATTGAAATCATCGTCAACGAGTTTCGCTCGTTAATACAACCAGCCAACATGCCTTCAATCTTACACTTTTGAACTTATAAAACAATTCTTGTTAAACATACCAGATGTCGTTGCTAGATTTGCTGCCTTATTGCGAATTTGAACCCTGTAGTCTGCGATATCTGGACAACTACCTTACCGATTCCACCACCATGAGATTATGTTAATATTAAATGCTAAAGGTAGGATGACGTGAACTTTAAAGCTGCCAGGTCGTGTGTTGTGCCGCGAAGACCGCGTTCGAACCCAAATACACCCCAATAATCAATCATTTGATAAAATGTCTAACACGGTAATTTACATGTATTAAGGTAAGTTGTTTTTGCATCCTTGAAACATTTGAGTGTTTGTTTAATGGGTGTGTGTGTGTGTATGTGGTTGTGTGTTTGTGTGTGTGTGGTGTGTGCATGCGTGTGTATGTGTTATTTCAACTTATTTAATTTCATTTGATCTAGTTAAACGTTAAAGTATATATAAATCATGTGATATACACACTAGTTACTACATACTATATGTGTATGTGTTTGTATAAATGTACGTGTATGTATGTATGTATGTGTGTATGTATGTGTGTGTGTATATATGTGTGTGTGTGTATAAATCATTGGTTAAATAGTTCGCGACGATCTAATTCGATTGTTATTTCAAATATCTTACAAAAGACCTTTAAATAGGGACCTATAAATTTTAACATGTAAATATGAATGAATGAATGAACGAACGAACGAACGAACGAACGAACGAACGAACGAATGAATGAATGAATGAATGAATGAATGAACAAAAGAACGAACGAGCGATTGAATGAACAAACGAGGGAACAAACGAATAAAGAAATGAATGAATGAATGT
>NW_008704659.1:482010-483817 GCF_000326865.2 Helobdella robusta | reverse complement strand
CTCATCATCATCAATCCCGTCATCATCATCAACATCTTGATCGATTTTCTTCATCATCGTCATCATTACCATTATTATATCCTTATCACATCATCATTGTCGTCGTCGTCACCATCATCATCGTCATCATAACCACCAACAAAACGAGACCACAATCTGGATAACGAAACCATTAAAAAAAACTTAACGATACCGAAACCACCGGTGATGATTATGATGATGATGACGATGATGTTGATGATGAGAGTTCGTGTCGTTGTCTTCGTCGTCATCATCATCACGATTACATCATCGTCATCAGCAACATCGGATAGGGATAATGTTAATGTTAGCAGTTACAACAACAACAACATCAACAACAACATCAACAACAACCACATTGATGATGATGATGATGCTTATATTAAAACGGGTTAGTAATCATTTATTGTTATTATTATTATTTAGTTTATTATTGTTATTTTTGTTGTTGTTGTTATTAATTACAAAACTAAAATTAGTATTATTAAATATATGTGTGTTTGTGTGTGTGTGTGCGTGCGTGTGTGTGTGTATGAGTACCACTACTACTGATAATATTATTATTATTATTTTTATTGATTGAATGAATGAATGAATGAACAGATAAATGAATGAATGGATGAATGAATGAATGAATGAATGAATGAATGAATGAATGAATGAATGAATGATNTTATAGGTGATTGTCTATATACTCAATAAACATAAAGAAAGAAAGATGTATGCAAGAAATAAACAGATAGAAAAGTTAGAAGATAGGGAGTGAGAGAAAGAATGAGAAAAAGTGAGAAGAAAGAGAGAAAGAGAGAAAGGGAAAGAGAGAAAGAAAGTGAGAGAGAAAGAAAGAAAGAGAGAGTGAGAGAAAGTTTGGTATGTAACAGTTAAATAACAGGGCGGTGTTTTTTAAAAGATGAAAAGAATAATTTCAATTGAGCCGCTAATAAAAATTTATTATTTACGCGACAACCAGTATGTAGATGAATGAACGAACGAACGAATGAATGAATGAATGAACGAACGAACAAATGAATGAACGAACGAACGAACGAATAAATAGATGAACGAACGAACGAACGAATAGATGGTTAAAAAAATAGATGAATGAATGGATGAACGAACGAACAACTGAATGAAGTAGCAATGAACAAATGAATGAACGAACGAACAAATGAATGAACGAACGAATAAATAGATGAACGAACGAAGGAACGAATAGATGGTTAAAAAAATAGATGAATGAATGGATGAACGAACGAACAACTGAATGAAGTAGCAGCAGCAGTTGCTGCTGCTGCTACCATTATCACCATCATCTTCATCACAACTTTTACTATCATCATCGTCATCACCATTAAAAATATTTTTAATAATAATTTATATGGCACGTTGTGCAAAGCGTCAAATGGTGCTACCTTACATTATATAAAGATGAACGAAAGAATGTATGAATGAATGAATGAATGACTGACTGACTGGATGAATGAATGAATGAAGAAATTAAAAAACGAATAAATGAATGAACGAACGAATGAACAAACGAACGAATAAATGAACAAACGAACGAACGAATGAATGAATAAAATCTTGTTATTTATTTTTAACATCAAAAAAGGTTTTACAAGCTGTCCGTCAACAAACAAATTAAAATGTGTCTCTATGTTTATTTGTCTGTATGTGTGTATATATGTGTATGTGTATGTGTGCGTGTGTATGTGTGAGTGTGCATATATGTGTGTGTGTATGTATGTGTGTATATGCGTTTGTGTATGTATATATGTGTGTGTAT
>NW_008704659.1:479284-480908 GCF_000326865.2 Helobdella robusta | reverse complement strand
CACACACATACACACACACACTCTCTCTCTCTCTCTCTCTCTCTCTCTCTCTCTCTCTCTCTCTCTCTCTCTCTCTCTCTCTCTCTCTCTCTCTCTCTCTCTCTCTCTCTCTCTCTCTCTCTCTCTCTCTCTCTCTCTCTCTCTCTCTCTCTCTCTCTCTCTCTCTCTCTCTCTCTCTCTCTCTCTCTCTCTCTCTCTCTCTCTCTCTCTCTCTCTCTCTCTCTCTCTCTCTCTCTCTCTCTCTCTCTCTCTCTGACACACACACACAAACACACATACATTCACGCACATAAAGATGTTCTGATGAATGTTTCTGAGATCACGTGTAGAAATTACCATCTATGTAAACAGACATTAATGAACATTTGTAAACAAATTTGTTCGGAGCTCTTGTTGATATTTCTTTTGTTGTCGTTGTTGATGTTGGGTATTATTTATCTATGTTGTTGTTGTTGTTGTTGTTGTTGCGTATTTGTTATCTATGTTGTTGTGCATTAGTTATCTATATTATTGTCTTTGTATTTTTTTACTGGGTTGTTTTTGTTGATAGAGACTATCGCTATACAAATGGAAAATACCGATTTGGAGCGTATTCTTGATGCGAATGTAATCCCACTTTCTCTCTATTTTTTTTCTCGTTCTCTCTCTCTCCCTCTCCCTCTTTGTCACTCACTCTCTCTCTCTCTCTCACTCTCTTTCTTTTTGTTTTATGTCCCATCTCTCTCTCACATTTTGTCTTCTTTTTTCTCTATCTTTACATATATTTATTCGTTTGCGTATGCATGAGTTTGAGTATCTTTTTATATTCATATATGTATGTGTGTGTGTTTTTGTGTGTATGTGTGTGTGTGTGTGTTTGTGGTGTGTGTGTGTGTGTGTGTGTGTGTTTGTATAAAATTGAATCGAGGACAAAAGCTTTCAGCTGTCTATTTTAATCATTGTTCTTAAATTTTTCTTCATAATTTTTTAGGATAAAATTTTTCAAAAGAATAAAAAAATGAATTAAATTAAAAGATTGGAGACACTCTATAATTTATACCGGTATAATATCAAATTTTTTGTTTGTTTGTTTGTTCGTTCGTTTGTTCACCCATCTGTTCGTTCATTGGTTTGTTCACTCGTTTATTCCGAGAGTTATTTGTTTTCTTATTTTTTATTCATTTCCTTCATTGTTTAATTATTCATCTGTTTAAAAATTAATCCATTCGTTAATTTGTTCATCTATTGATTAATTCAACCATTCAATCAATCAATCAATCGTTCGTTCGTTCGTTCGTTCGTTCGTTCGTTCGTTCGTTCGTTCGTTCGTTCGTTCAAATGTGTTTAAAAATTATACCGAATTCGATTGTTAATTTCTATAAATTGATGAAAAAAAACTGAACAAAGATATAAATAAAAAAAGACTCAAGTAGATAATTTATCTAGCGCTGTATCTCACGACGCAGCAATTCAAATCAATTACTTCTTCCGTTATTGCGTTACTCTTTTTTCACTTTCTCACAGTTAAAAAAAGTTACAAAACTACGCACGCACGCACTCACACGCACACACAAACACACACACATTCACACGCACACACTCACACGCACACACACACACACACACACAAACACACATTTACAAT
>NW_008704659.1:429755-467255 GCF_000326865.2 Helobdella robusta | reverse complement strand
TATATCCAATCATAATTATAATATTATTCTAATTTATTATGATAATTATCACCAAAATGTCATAGAGAAATGGGTCGGCTGAAACGCTGTTACTACAACATATTTCAAAACCACTGTGGCGTGACGTCTGGCCATTTAATGGCGCGATATTTGGAAATAGTCCTTAGAGATCCATTCCTCCTTAGGTACGATTATGTGGCCGACTGCGATCTACATGGTATAAAAACAGGTTGGGTATTTTTAGTATTTTTGGGGTTTTCGGGGTATTTTACATGATATAAAAAGAGGTTGGGTATTTAGTATTTTTGGGTTTTTTGGGTATTTTGCTTGACATAAAAACAAGCTGGGTATTTAGTATTTTTGGGTTTTTCTGGGTATTTTACATGGTATAAAAACAGGTCAGGTATTTAGCATTTTTGTTTTTTTCCGGGGATTATACATTGTATAAAAAGAGGTTGGGTATTTGGCGTTTATAGGGTTTTTTGGGGATATTATAGAATTCAATTTTTATTGTTTCTCGGAGTTTTTAACGACAATGTTTGAATGTATGTCATATTAATTTATCAACTAACGATTTATTTTATTGTAATTAAATTTATTTTACAATGAAAAACAACAGAAAATTATGAAATTACAAAATATGGCGAGGATGTCAATCAACAATTTTTAAATACCAGTCAAGAACCAAACAGTAGTAGCGAGCACAACACATTAAACCTCCAACAACAACATGAGTCAAATTTTGCAACGGCCCAAAACTTCCACTTCCACCAATCGATTAAAAACGATTCTAATATCGGACTACATATCGGTTTATATAGTAATGGTATCGGTAGTTCGGTGATGTCCCAATTACCGAATCATTTTTGTTACATCGCTTTCTTATTATTACACGTATGTCATTTGTACACCTGTTGAACTTTTATGATTGTATTGGGTAAATTTTTTTTATCTTTTTATAAATAATTTATTGAAATTGTTATTATTTCATTTTAATATTTAATGAAAAAACTGTTTAGACGAGTTTGTTTCAAAATTCTTCAGATAAAATCCACAAAGCAATCATTTAACATTATCGTAGTATGGATGTGCGTGTGTATGGATGGATGTGTGTGTGTGTATGGATGTGTGTGAGAGGTGTGTGGATGTGTGTGAGAGGTGTGTGGATGTGTGTGAGAGAGTATGGAAGTGTGTGAGTATGGATATATGTGTGTGAGTGAGAATACATGTGTGTACATACGCGCAAAAGGCAAAACCCACAAAACACATGCCAGTCTTTCATTTTCGGACTGACCACTCAACAGCGACGCAAAAAATAAGGCGACCTTACCGTCTGAGCTAACACTCATCAACCTAGCGAATCAAAGTAAATTATTTTTTAACATGGATTGTCAGCTGGTCAGAAGGTCAACGTAAGGTCAACATCTTACCTATCTACCTACACACATCTTCTCAAATATACAAACACATACACGCACACATACAGGCACGTAGAACGTGATAGCATTCATTTAGAATCTGTCCGATCGATCTGGCAAACAGTTTTTTTAATTTTTAATGATTGTCAAATGAGATGAAGAGACTGAGGGTGAAAAAATAATTAAAGGACAAAGAAATTATTATTCTATACACAATCGTACGTGAATATTTGACAGAGTAATTACGCTTCACCTACTTACATTACTATGAAAATGTATCATACATTTAAGTAAAAATTTGTGTATGTACAATTGTACATGTACAATGTATATATATATATATATATATGCGTGTGTACATATATATATACAATATATATATATATATATATATATACAAGCCTCATACAGCTCCTATACATACTTATCTACACACTACACCACATATGCATATATATATATATATATATATATATATATATATATATATATATATGTATATATATATATATATATATATACACATTTATATAACAACAGTAAACACGAACGAAGCTTGCCGCATTTTACCATCGCACAGAATGAAATAAAATGGTTCGACTAAACGTCACATAAGGAGGAGTAGTATCGTTATTCATCCTTCCATCCTGGGTATCGATACGAGACGGATACCTGAGCAGACGTTACTTCAAATTAGCGCCAAAAATTTTTACGTTTTTTAATCCCTCTACATTAAGGCGCAATTAAATAATTTTTGGCGTTAGAGAGCGTACAACAGTTGCGTACATACATACATACATACATACATAAATACATACATACATACATACATACATACATACATACATACATACATACATACATACATACATACATACATACATACATACATACATACATACATACATACATACATACATACATACTCACATGTATACAACGTGTATACGTTCAGAAGGCTGTACACAGGCTGTGTATTCATATGTACTTGCATAATTTATGCTAATGAGACTCAGCTGTGTTGTGGTGTTTAGACAGAGCTTTGTGTTGGTTGGTTCTTTCTGTATATTAGGTTTTATGTATACATTTATACTGGGTATATAATTATATACAAATATATACAATTATATACAAATATATAAAATACGCGTATATATATATATATATATATGTATATAGGTGTATTATAGCATAGGATATATATAAATGTATATGTTAAATAGCGCTATGCTTTGTTAGTGTGTTCACGTGTGTGTGTGTGTGTGTGTTCACGTGTGTGTTTATGTGTTTGTGTGCGTGTGTTCACGTGTGTGTGTGTGTGCCTGTGTATCGTTGCATATGATTGTACATCTTTGCTATCTTTGGTGAAATAAATAATAATAGAAATAAATAATAATATTATCAATATTGTTTTAAATATATTATATTATACATATACAAATATATATATATGTTTTTGTAATATTTTATTATAAATAATATTAATCTGAAATTATTAATTAATTATTTATCCTACCAATCTAGTTATTATAACATGAACGCTTCACACACGCATACTAACTCAGCATATATGAATGCGTGCGCTATACGTAACGCAATAAAATTGTATATATATGTGCGTGTGTGTGCGTGTGTGTGTGTGTGTGCGTGTGTGTATGTATATAGCTCATACCAACTATAATTAAATATATAAATGCAATAATAATATATGTCTATATGATATGATAATTATATAGACATATATAAGGCATGACGCACATAGAACCAACATGAATAGAACTTTACATGCAATACACCTATATGCGAATGTGTATATATGTATATGTGTATACATATATATACATGTATATTTACATGTGTGTGTATATATGTGTATTTTGAACATGTATGTATAGTATATATGCGTGTTATAGCTACTCGTTGAATGTATGAATTTATATTAATGTATAAGCAATGTATGTGTATATGTGTGTATACAATTGTATATAGCGTGTATATAAGTGTATAGACGGTATGTATGTATGTATGCACGTTTGTATGTATGTAATGTGTATATAAGAGTGTAAGTGTGTATAGAGCGTACGTATGTATGTATATCATATAGGAAATAAAATTGGTTTTGAACAGAGCTGAATGCAGGCGAATGTAGTAGTATTGGTTCGTTATTTTCGTCGTCGTCTGCCTAAGTCGGTTGTTTTGTTTTCACGTTATTATTCTTGTTGTTACCGTTGTTGTTGTTGTTATTATTATCATCGACATCCCCGCCAGCCAACACTGAACGGAACGGTGAGCGAGAATGGAGCAAAGAGAAGATTGAAATAGTTTTTATCATTGACGAAAGACCAAGAAACCCTGTTATATATATACATACATATATATATATATATACACAACACGCGCGTGTACATACCACACTACGCACTATCTTGTGCGTGCGTGTTAGTAAATAATGTTGATATATTAAGTACTGAGATATGGTGGAAACATGTATCTTGTCGTAATGTAGTAATGCATATACGTGTGGTATAAACGTTTCATTTTGTCTATACTCTTTCTATAATATATAACCAGGCATTTGCTATATTGTTTATTTATCTCTATCTATCTATCTATCTATCTATCTATCTATCTATCTATCTATCTATCTATCTATCTATCTATCCATATATACATATATATATATATATATATATATATATATATGTTGGTTTATTGTACGTGATACAACTATCGTCTGTGCGTTAGCAACATTTTTGAAATTAGAAAATTTAATTTTGTCCTCTCTCTTTCTTTCTCTCTCCCCCCCCCCTCTCTCTCTCTCTCAACCAAAGAAATGTAAGAGTTATTATCGCCACCATCATCGTCTTTTAAAAGCCTCGAATGTTATTGTTGGCTGGCTGGTTGGTGGGAGTTTGAAATCAAAGAGAGACACGCGTGCACATGTCTTCCGGATTTTTGGATTACTGTTCTCGTCTCCTAACTTCTACCGACTGAAGCTACTACTTTTACTACTACGATTTCTATCTACTACGACTACACACTACTACTATTACTACTGCTGCTGCTGCTACTACTACTGGATTATGGTGAAAAATGGAGCTACCGGATTATAACCGAATCAGAAGGTGAATTCGATGATGACCATCGTCGCTATTATCTTGTCTATTTTATCAACATCACTCGGATAGCTATCATCCTCGTCATTTGGATAGCCATCATCATCATCACTCGGATAGCTATCATCATTGGATAGCTATCATCATTGGATAGCTCCATCATTATCATTGGATAGCTCTATCATTATCATTGGATAGCTATCATCATCATCATCACTGGATAGTTATCATCATCATCATTTTCATCGTCATCATCATCAATATTATCATTTTATCGTACTAACGTAATTATTAATAATTCCAACAGGACGTCATCATCGTAATTAAAAACTTTCTTGACTGGCGACACGTCGCCAGCCTCAACTCAACTACGTGAGCGTCGTCTTCACCAACTACAACATCGTCAGTGGCGACCACAACAACAGCATCAACAACGACAGCAGCAACAACAACAACATCACCAGCAACTGCAAGTATAAAAACCACAACACATAAAAAACTACATAATCATCAGACCAGTAAATTAAATTATCACTGACGGCAACATCTACATTCTGTAGTGACATCAACAACAATAGCAACGACAACAAAGAATCATTAACAACCATAACAACAACAAAGAATTATTAACAATAACAGCAGTTACGTCAAAACAATTTATATAAAGCGCTGCATTTGAAAAAAAAATCAGTCACATTTTAAAATACCGAACTCTTAAAACCCGTTTTTTTTTGTATTAACGCTTCTAATTGGCTAATCAAAAATTAATTAATCAATTAATTAATTAGTTAATTAAATAGAATTTAATCAAATCACATCCGTCAATCGATATTAAAGTCGACAAAGTTTCTAGTTAAGCGAAACGCTGGAAGAGAAAATCCCGTCGAAAATTCCTATACTGAAAAAAGTTAGTGAAATAGAAGAAATGAAATCTATGGATGCCGTAATTGTGTCATCGGCCTCGTTTTCGCTTCCAACTTCATCGTCGTCACAGCAGACCACGTCTTCGTACCCAGGCCAGCTTCATACTAACAACAGTAGCAACAACAGTACCAACAGCAACAGCAGTGACAGCAATATTGTTTCTACATGTAATGTAAGGATTTTGTGAAAACCATCTTCAATGTGTGTCTCTGTGTGTGTGTTGATGTGTGTCTGTGTTTGTCTGTGTGTGTATGTGTGTGTGTGTCTGTATGTGTGTGTGTGTCTGTATGTGTGTGTGTGTGTGTGTGACACATCGTACGTGTATATACCAAAAATTTTATGTAGGTAAACTAACATAGCGCGCATGCATGCAACATACATGCACACATACACACATACATATACATACATACATACACACTTACGTACATACCAACAATAAATGATAGTGTGTATGTTAGTTAAGGATGTCCTAATTAAAATGTTGTCATTCAAGCATGGTTGGTTGGATGCTGATGCACTGAGAAATATACATACGTACATACACACACACACACACAGACATCAAACTACGTACACGAAACGAAACGAAACGAAATTACACATACACACACACATACATACATACATATATATATATATATATATATATATATATATATATACACGCGTTGGCACACATATACAGGTACATGCATACATACACATTTACATGGAAGAAAATAATAGATTTTATGGCTATTGCTTTTAAAACCATTGGACTACACACGCTCACAGAGATAAAAACACACACACAAACAAACACACACATACATACATACATACATTTATATACCTAGACGTACTCACATACGTACATACCTTGCTACCCATTCACACGTCCGCACTGTACAATCACACGTACATTTGCATTTGTGCATGCGAATAAACTATGCGCTAATGCATATGTATGACGCAACGCACATACACACGCAAGCGCGCACGCTACTTCACGTACAGGTTTTTTTGCACAGCCAAGGACAAAATAATATTTTATTAACTGGGAAAAATCGAAAATAGAAGGAAATGCAATATATAATATACTTTTATACGTAAATAATTTACCTGTGTGTGTGTGTGTGCGTGCGTGGGTGTCTGCGTGTGTGAGAGCCTGCTTTTGCGTTTGTACGTGTGTCTTTGGTGTTTTGTCATGTCGCACAGTTTTTTTAAATAATAATGTTAAAGGTTTAAGTTCTGACTTTTGGTGGGTAAACATTTTAATTTTTTTTCTATCTTCTCCCTCTCTCTCTTCTCTCTCTCTCTCTCTCTCTCTCTCTCTCTCTCTCTCTCTCTCTCTCTCTCTCTCTCTCTACTTATCTATTTATCAAATTATCCATCCATCCATCAATCAATCTATCATCATTTTTAATGTATATATGGATATATTACTACTTATAAGTGTTTATATACTTCTGTATTTTTATTTTATTCCATTTTTATGTTCCTATGAGTTTGAGTTTAAATGCACTTTTAAAATTTCCCCATACAACCCCGTCATACTGACCCATTTGTTGTAATTAGTTCACCGGTAGCTAGTCGGTGTTGATTGAAGTAGTGGAGTAATTCGAAATATTTTTCAAAAAATTTGTTTGCGCTGAATAAAAATTACACGCACGCACGTATACACACACACGCATGCATACATTATTTAATATTCAAATGTACACACAAATATACATACACACAAACAAATACACACACACGCGCGCGCGCGCATCCAATTATTCATTCATCTTTCTACACACGAAACAAAGCATGAGAATCTTGAGGAAGACTATGCACAGTAGTATGCATATCGTCCATACAGCATACGTACATATATACGTGTATACATTAGTAAACATACCTACCTACATATATATATATATATATATAGATATTTATATATATGTGTGGTAGAACTTACGTAAACACTTTGTAACATATAAACAGTTGGTATATAGTGAGTGTGTTGACTCTTATACGCATATAATGTTTTCAATTGACGGACTATAAAAGGCAACTTTTGTCGTTGAATTGTCGCGGCAAAACTTTCTTTTTCTGCTCTGCTTGGTCGGCTCATTTCGTCCCTTCGCCTTCAGCATCTTCATCAATTTTTCGTTTTGAGGTTTTTCCGCTGGTAAAATTTTTTTTATCTGTTATTTTTTTCGTTTGGAAGTATGTGGGAAAATATGATGCCAAAATATTAGTTAGGCATTTTGAGTGAAAATTGAAAAGAATTTTTTTTTAAATTGCAGATAGCAGCCCAGCAAGAAATAATAGGGCCGGTCCGCTCCTATGTAGCAAGCGGTTTGTTCGCAATTTTTCACTACGGGATATTTATAACAAAATTTTTATAAAATAATGATACACAATGGTGCTTTCAATGCCAAGCATTTATTATTATATTTCAATGTTTGATCAGAAAACAGTCAACAGAATGAACAACTCCATCAAAATTCATTAAAAGTTGTTGAGGGCAGCGATCATGCTTTCCACAGTAGCAACAACAACATTCAAATCAACTTCAACCACAGCAGTGCTAACAACAATTTCATAAACAACAACATGATTGTGAACAACAACATCAACATGAACAACAATATGAACATGAACAATAATATGAACATGAACAATAATATGAACATGAACAATAATATGAACATGATCATGAACAATAACATGAACATGAGCAATATGCAGTACTCTATGAATCAGACTTTCAATCAAAACCAACAGCAACAGCAGCAACTGAACATGATGAACTACAAAATGACCCTCAAATCGATGCCCATTCGGCCTCGAGCCATCGGGCCGACCAACATCGTCGTCCAGCAAGCTTATCCGGGTGTGACAATTCAGCAACCCCAGCAAATATGGCACCAGGGCCAATTTATACCCAACAACAGCCCAAACATCCAACTAGCTTTCAACATGCAAATGCCATACAAAGATATGAACGGATACATAACACACAATGCACAGACTCCGCAGAGTTATATGCCTAAAGTAACTCCTGATAACATGACTGTGGCCAGGGTTTTGTATCAAAGTAATGGAACTATGGAACACCAAGAACCGTCAGCTCTTAGTCAAATCATTCAAGCTTCCAACTTTTCCAGCTCTTCGACTAAAAAACAAATACCAATAAAACCGAAAAAAGAATCAAAAAAGACTAAAAGTAAAGACACCCGCTTGTCGTCACCGTCAGATCTAGATCAGGATTCTCACACAAACTCAAACAGCAATTCAGACATTCCAAGTAGTTCGAAAAAATCGGGTTACTAATTTTAAGTTTTATTGTAGAAATGACTGTGTGCGCGTGCCTTCAGCTTAAATGTAGCTGGTATGAATTTTTTTTTATCGTAATTTTGTTTTTAATCAAAACGTGGATGCACGGAGTAGTTTTTGTTTCAGGTTATTTCAAACTATAATTTTTGGTTTATATTTTCTTCTTCATTCACTTTGTTATCCATTCATTCCATTATTCATTCATTCGTTTATCCAATCACGCACTCATTCATTCGTTCATCTATTCATTCACTCGTCCATTCATTCACTCAGGTACCTCCTCGAAATCTAAAAAATCCACCAACCAGCCTTCAAATTGCACTCCTCAACAAGAAAGTCAAGTCAGTTGAAAAAAATATATAATTTTTTGCATTGAAACAAAAACTATTTATATAACTTTTTTCTCTTCCTCTCAACCGCAGATGGCGCAGACCAACATCTTCAACAAGTTGGTGTCGATGGGAGATGAGACGGAGAGGAAACCCTTCCTGAACCAGTTGTTCGCCTACATGAGGGAGACCAACAATCCAGTCACCGTCATGCCGGTAGTCTGCAGGCAGACCGTTGATCTCTACAAACTCTACACCATTGTTAAAAGTTACGGCGGCTTAGAAACGGTTGGTTGGGTCGGACTAGCATGGCGGTTTCATTTCGAAATTTTATAAAGAAATTGTTGAAAATTATCAAAGATGTTGTAAGAAATTAGCTTAAAAATATATTTTAAAACGTTAAAAGACATTAATTTTCTGTCATTTTAAACGATTAGGTCTGTAAACTGAAGCAATGGCGAGATGTAAGCTCTACGATGGGATTCGGCGGATCAACCAGTGCAGGCTTTGCTCTGAAGAAAACTTACTGCAAGTACGTCTTTCCGTATGAATGTAAGTACGATAAAGACGACATCGATCCCAATCCCATTCTCGCGTCACTGGATCTCTTGACGAAGCTGGAATCCAAGAAAAGAAATCAGGGTTTGCTTTTGAATTTTCACTTTTCCGTCACACCCAATTTATTCTAGAATTTATGTAAATTCAAATCTTATTTTGCGTTACATTGATACATATATTTAATCTTACAAAAATTATTTCATGCATAAACATACACATATAAGTATTCACAAATTGGCGTCAACGTCTAAACTTATCGAAATAATTTTAATCCCAGAAAATGCTAGTCAAGCCGGCGACACGAGCGTATCAAAGGAGGACTCCCAATCCCAAGACTCATTTCCGGAGCTACTGACGGCCCTTGAGGACAGCAATAGCGTTTGGGAAAAACCCACCATCTCTACTACTTCCGTCAATTCGGGAGATCCTCCCATGTTTTTCAACTATAGAGAAGTTTCTGAACTACAAAACAGTCAGACAAATTGTATAAGGTTGTGTAGCTGTGTTATTTTCAATTTATTCATTTTTCTCTTTCTAATATCATTTTCAAGTATTTTGCATGTTGTGAGAGATTCTTCGCGTGTCAAAGTTAATTTTTTTTAAGCTTGTAAAAGGGTAAAATTTACTATCATTGCTTATTTTCTGATTTTTTTATCTCTGGTTTTACGATCGCGTTGTAAAATATGTAAGACAAAGCAACTATTCGTCTATAAAACAGTTCTTAAAACGATGATACGATATCATTTGATAAAGTATCAATTATAATTAATTGCAATCACTACGTTTCGTCGCGTATAACGATGATATTTTGTCATTCAAACCGCATCAGGTTCCCGAACGTACAATTCCCCGTCATCAGGATGCCAATTGAGAGCATCAAACCGAACAAATTCAAACGAAGAAAATTATATCAAAGAGACTTCGGTAATATTTAAATATTTTTATATTTTACATTTAATTAAATTTTTTTGTTTAATCTCTGTAAATTTCTCTTTATTCTTTTTTTTCATATTATAATTATCGATGAATTTTGTAAAAGCAAAACACTGAAGAGAAAATTCTTCAGAATTTTAACGACAATTCTATGTTTCAGGAAGATATCTTAAACATTTAAACTCATTAACGTAACATTAATTAACATAAAATTAGCATAAATTTTACATATTAACATATTTTTCAGACCACGTAGATGCTTCAAAGATCAGCACATCATTGCAATCGGGCCTGTTGGCCGAAACGACATGGGCTCTTGATTACTTGTCGATCACCTCTCACGATGCTTCAGCGTTCTCCCTTAACATCGCAAAAAACCCAATGGTGTTTGATGCTATCCTCAATTTATTCCACAAAAACATGAAAAGTTTGACGGATTCGATTAAAAAAAATGACAGATCTATGGATGCGTCGGAGTTCGAAAGTTCCAATCCTTGCCCCCACTCGACTTACAACGCATTTTTCAAAGATAACGACAAAGATACAAGTCATGTAGTCGTAAAGATGGACGGCGAATGTGAAGAGAAATTTTATGCAAAAAAATACTTCAGTAAAAATAACTTCCGCGTACGTAACTTTGCTTCAGCCATTGACGACAGCAAAACGGAAAGCGAAGAAAAGGTAGTAGTGAAGTGTGAGGTGAAACTAGATGAGGTTACTAGTGAAAATATTCCGAGAAAAATTATAGATGAAGTCGTGGCCGTAGAAACTACGAAAGAGGTTCAAGAGCCTGTCGATGATTTATTCAACGCGTGCAGTGAGAGTCAACTCGAGCATGCGAGAATGTGCATATGCGTTAGCAACATCTTCAGAAATTTATCCATGTCGTCGTGGAATGAGAAGGAAATGGCGACAAACCTCAAATTTATCTCATTATTAAGTCAATACATTCTTCTAGATCATACCCATACAACCAGAAAACCTGAAAACGAAGACGATGACCGTTTTCATCAACACCCTCAAGATTTATGGTGGTGGTCAATCATATCTAACGTAAGATTCAACTGTATCGTTACCCTGTCATCTATAGCTAATCATTTAAACCTTTCCCTGCTACCCGGAGATATATGCATGGAATTATGCGACGGTTTGTTGCACTGGGCGGTCTGTCAATCGTCAGAGGCGTTGGATTTAAATTGTGGCTCCAACATATCATTACAAAGAATCGTCTTCGAGACAATTTCCAAATTATGCATTTCCAAACATAACACCAACTACGTACTCGCAACTCCGCCATTTTCACGCCTAGTTCAACTAATCGATTACGCAGTAACTTCTATCAACAATGGCGAGTCGGAAATCGTTAAAGACATCCTACTCGGCCTCTTGAGTCGTCTTACAGAGGCAGACACCGGCCTGGGGCAAGTCTTAGTTTTGGAGGGTAGTGGGCCCCTGACACTCGTAAGTTTGATAGAGAATTATATCACATCGAATGTTCTGCTAGAACAGAACAATGTCCTAGACTCCTTTCCCAAAGTTAGCTCCTACACGGCTTGCAAGGCCGCCGAAATATTGTCATACCTTGCTAAAACTCCCGAAAACAAACAACCGCTGTTGAAATTTAGCAAACACTTTCTAGACATCGTCACATCGAATTGCTACGACGAGACGCTAACCGGTTTGATCTCGGACGTAGTAGCAGCGATTTGTTGACGCGTGCGGATAAGTTAAATGTCATTTGTTGTTATTTATCATTAATCACGTATGACAATTATCTCGATGTATGTAAATGATACCGTTGTTTTATATGTTTGTATATAATTACTATTTATGTGTATATTTATATTTAAAATAAAATTATTATGAATATGTATTTGTTAGAATTGCTTGGTAAAACGCATCTCTGTTTGTAATGTCTAATTGGATTAACTTTCAACGTACCAAAACACGAAATAATTATTATTTCCTAACAAAAATTATTCTCAAAAAACCATTTAATATTTAAAAAACGACAAATTAATTTTATTTTTTAAACAATTTCAATAGCTGATCCTGAAAAATATTCATTCAGTAATAATTTGTTTATTATTTAGCAGACAAATCACCAATGGTATTTGGTGTGATGGTGACCAAGCTTTCCTGTAAAATAAAAAAAATTATTTTTATACATTAATTCAATAAATATGAAAAATCTAAAGAAAAATAATCCCAATTAGCATCTCAAACTTATAGGCAGAATAAAAACAACAATTTTAAATCTTTATAATAAAAAAATATACACAAATAATATAATGATTAATCTCAATTAACATATTCAAAATTTAGATACAGAATAAAAAAAAGGTATACAGACTGAATCTTCTGTAGTTGTTGACATAGAAAAACAGAGAGACACCCATGCAGAATTGAACCACTGGGGCTATGCTAGCCCTCTTTGGCATCATCCACTTCATCTGCCAACGAGTCCATCCTATTTTAATATTTGAAATTATATTTATAATATACAAACAACAACACACGTTTAGACGACATTTTCCCCGAAATCGGGGGTTGCCGTTTGGCTACCTATGATGAAACCGAAATACCCCTTGACGCCATTCCATCATAAGTAATTTATTTGGATAATTTTTACGCAGGACGCCCTTCCTTACGCAACCACAGTTATAAGCTGTGGGCCTAGCCTTTGATGATCCAACATCACTCACAAGGCAGTGAGGGTCAGTTTAATGTCATAACCAGGACACTATATTTATAATATATTATATTAATTATATTATAACAATTATAATATAATTCTTTATTATCAGTTTTTTATAAAGTATTTTAGATCTGTAAAAAGAAATAGAAAAACCAAAAATGTTACCTCTGCCAATGCAACGAAGCATAGAAAGAGGATCATAGTTACGACGGCCAAGCCATTGACCCATCTCTCCAAGTTTTACTTGGGTAAACTTCGTATCAGCTGGAGAAAATAAATAAAAATTGATTGATATTTAATTATTTCATATCCTGATTAAATTAACTTCTAATTTATAATGCAAATGACATAAATTGCATGTAGCACCTAATTAAATTAACTTTAGTTTATATTTGTTGCCAAAATTAAATTGCAGAAAAAATAAAATTAAAATCACTCCTAAATTAAAATTTAATATTTTAATTAATTATTAATTGATATTAATTAGAAAAAGGATTTCCTATATTATATATATAAAAAAATTCATGACTCTTCATTCAGAAATACTTAATATAAATTACTGCTGATAAAGATGCTGATGAATGATGAATTGTAAAAAAAAATAAAAGGATGATCTTTGGAGTTAGGTAATTTTGTTTATATAGAGATATACTAGACCAGGGACAGTGGTTGGTTAGAGAATGAATAAAATAAAATAAATGAAAGAAATATGATGACCTTGACAAAGATTTATTTATATAAAAAAAAAGATCATTCACCCTTTCCATAATATCGACTGGGATAATAAGGACCGTGCACTCTCGGATTGTACTCTGGGGGATACTCCCCAATCCCAAATTTTTTACGGATTGATTCTAACAAACCATCCATTTTCTCCTTATTATCGTTAACGTTATCCCGAGAACTACTACATATAATTTGCCATAGATATAATATTCAAAACATAACTCTTAATTCCATTGTATAATTCATAGTATAGGATAGGTTCCCCATATACAAATAATTACAAGTATATTATCTAATAATATAGTACTAAAATTATTCAATTACTTCATTAATTAATATTAAGTCTGTTGAAAAAATTAACTTTTTGCCACTTAAATACCGATGACGAATTTAAGATAAGTGAAAAAATGGTTTACTCTACAGATTTTTATAATTGTGAAATGGGCTTAAAAACAAGTTTAACTTTGTTCATTCAAGTAGAGATCAGAAACCTAAACACTTAAAGATATTTAGATAAATTTAATTCGGTTATTAGGACACAACTTTACAAATTTGCCATCATGTGCCAACCTAACCTGAATTTTATACATAGATATATCCGTGATACTACACGGATTTGATGTTAAGAGGAACAGACAATTAAATTTTTAACTCCAAAAATAAATAATAAACGAAAAAAACTAAAAAAAAATCAACTTAAACGAAAACACATCAAATATTGAATTTCAAATCATAGATTACTTAACAAATAAATGGATGTGCAAGAAATATCTCATGATATCAGTCTATTCAGTGCAAACTTCTCGCCAAGATCTTGAACGGCTTTGAAATTCAACAGCAGGTTCGCTATATTTTTGTCGTTTTTCATCTAAATGAGGTAAAAATCGTTTTGTTGGTTATGCTAAATAAATAAAATATAATGATCGAACGTATTTAATGAACGAAATAAATTAATCTAGTAGCACTAAATTCACGGTTTTCTAGCGCTTATGGAATAACACATCATAGAGAATAAGCAACAGCAACAACAATTGGTGGGAAGCCTACTTTGCATTCCAACTAAGACGCTATGGAGTAGAGAATTTTCACTGCCTGAAACCATTTGACAACAAACAATTTTCCTAAAAAAATAATTTTGTAAAAAAGCAATATGACTTCTCGCAAAGATAAAATTTTCTTTGGCTTAAAAACTCCGACGAAAAAGAGCACGACCATGATAACCAAAACGAGTCCTAACCCCACTAAACAGTACATGTATACTCCTTCAAAAACTTCACCTAGCAATACGATTGTTAAAAAAATTTTAAATTAGAAATAATATTTAATACAGAAGGTGGGGAAGTGGTTAAGACGCCTGGCACTGCTGTCTGTTTCTGTGAAACGAGTGTTGTCGGATCGCAAAGAAATCTCGCAACACGCATATTCACACTTGCTATCCGTCTGTCACTTACCTCACACTTCTGAAGAATACTAGAGTGAGAATTGTAAAATAAAAAAAAAGCCAGGAAAAAATTATTTCCAATCCCTCAAAACCTGATTGGAAATATATAAAGATAACGAATCCGAATAGCTGGAGATAGCTTATGATGACAAAGAGGTTAACGGCTGCGGTGTGAACAACCACCGTATCGTCTCTTGTCGTACAGGCAAAGTAGATGTTGTGCTTGTCCACAAAATGCTTCAGCAGCAGGTATAAAAAGCCTGGAAAATTATAAATTAGTCATATTTCTAAAATCGAATTAACGCCAATTACGCGTTTAAATATTTAAAATAATACAATGTAAAATAATATAAATACAATAAATCTGAAATGTAATTAATTTTAAAAAAGCCGGATTTTCTAACCAGGAATAGCAATTATAGGCGAGGCGACGCTGTAGATAACAACCCATGTAAGAACGTTCAGTAAGTAGGCGTACGAAGACCCGTAATAAAATGAACCTACGTAATACTAACCGATTTAAAAAGTTAATCAATTAATTAATTAATTAATTTTTAATTATTTTATTTATCAATAAGTCAATTGGTCATTAAAATTTATTCATCAACGATATTTTCGTTTTCTTCATTAAATCAGACGCACATTTTGGCATCAAAGAGAGATAACTCGCCACACAACGTTTAGAACAGCATAAAAAATGGGTAGAAAAAGAAATAGGAGAAAAGGAAGAGTGGAGAAAAAAAGAGAGAAAGAGAGAATGTTGCATTGTAGAGAAAAAAGAAAGGAACTTATAAAAATGAAAAAATGAGAGAGAAAGACAGAGAGACAGAAAGAAAGGAGAGAGAGAGAGAGAGAGAGAGAAAGAGAGAGAAAGTAAGCAAAAGTAAAGAAAACCAACAAAGCAATGAAAACAAACTCAGCCAAATATTTCAAATATTTAACACCTTAATTTTAGCGAGCCTCTCGACTTCACTCTTTGACGTAACTATAAGTACGACGTAGTAGAAGAGATCCCTAATTCGGATCAACTCCAGACCCAGTGTCAAAGAGGCCGTGCTCATTGTGATATGCACGAAGAATACCGTGTTTATGGGCTGGTATATGCATCTAATTATCATAATTTATGATATCATAATTGAATAATTATCATAATTAATATATACATCTAATTATAATAATATGTATGTATGGTCATTATAGGTTGATAAGTGAGTATGAATGTTTGAACTATGGGAGTTGTGGATACATCCATGGTCTGAGAAAAAAATGCAGTTGCTCTTACATGGAAATGATGATGATTTATGTTTATATAGGCATGTAATAATAATAATAATAATATTAACAATTATAGTCACGATAATAATAATAAAAATAATAATCATGATGATGATGATGATGATGATGATGATGATGATGATGATGATGATGATGAACCTCCATCCGGAATGTAGACTGTTAGTTTTAGTCTTGAAAATCCAATCGAGAAGAGAATTAAAACTGTCGTTTAAAACAAAAATGTTGAACAGTTCAATACGATACGATACAATACGGTACGATGCTGTACCGTGAAATAAAATACAGTACAATATAATACTATGCTAGGCCATGAGACACCATATAACTCAATACAATTCATTAAAATACAATTCATTACAATACAATATTATATTTATTGCACTCTTAAGAGTCTTCGGAGAGTATCACGCCATACGAACGGATCGACTATCATGATATATGATACAATACCATCTGACATCATGCCATATAGTGCAATATCATACACCCATACAATACAATACAATACTATATAATACAATACAATACTGTACAATACAATACAATACAAAATTAATACAATACAATATGTTTTGTTTGAGAATCAAACTCATGTGTTTGGTTTTATGTTTAGGCCTATGTAATAAAGTAAAACCTGGTCAAACCAAAGACAGGCAGAATCAAGTTCATGAAGAGTAAGAAACAATACGTCTTCAATATGACAACCGTTTCTCTAGAAGACCTTATGAAAATATTTTTGACGAAATAATATTAATAATTATTATTATTATTATTATAGATAATTACGTCATGATGTAAATAATTATTATAATAATAATAATATAAACAATAATATTATTAATAAAGTGTACTGCGATTTCTACTGTTACTACTACTACTACTGCTGCTACCACAACAACAACAACAACAGCAACAACAACAACAACAACAACTACTACTACTACTACTACTACTACTACTACTACTACTAATAATAATAATAATAATAATAATAATAATAATAATAATAATAATAATAATAAACCTGATCACGTGTTTGATGAACATTGTATCAAGATAGTAGATGATAGTTGGCAGGAGATAGTTTATCAAAACGAACAGCGTTGAAGATAGGAAGTTGGATAGCTGACTACCCTGGAAAAACAAAGTAAAAAAAAGAATTTATTTATATTTGTTAATTGTTAATATTATTTATTTATTTATTAGTATTATTAATTATTTACAATTTTTAATTAAAATCATCATTATTTTAATCATTTAATTTGAAATAATATATCAAATTGATACGTGAAAAATACGCGGTAATCTACGTATCACATATCGCACATAAAATCCAAGAATCTATTTGCATTCGAACAGAGGTGCTGCAACAGCAGAAGCAGGCGTCTTAACCACCACACCATCTATCCACCGAAAAACATTTGTAAGAAAAAAAATCTAACGAAATTGATATACGGAGTAAATTTGAAATTTTTCTGTAGATACTCGAGGAAGAGGTGGATCTGGTTGATGACGACCAGAGGAGTTGTAATAAACGCGAAGATGAGAACGATCATGATGTTTAAGACTATGGCTCGGCCCCAGAACTGAAACCTTGTCGTGTCTAGATTTGTCCTGCGATTCGGATGTAACATTGATCGAACAAGATGACGTAATGATGTAAACATCAACATAATGTAATGATGTAAACATCAACGTGATGTAATGATGTAAACATCAATGTAATATAATGATGTAAACATCAATGTAATGCAATGATGTAAACATCAATATAATGTAATAATGTAAACATCAACGTAATGTAATGTTGTAAACATCAACGTAATGTAATGATGTAAACACCAATGTAACATAAACATTAATAATGTAAACAAGTCTGGGTGTGGCCCGATTAACCGGTTTCCACAGTCATCGTATGGTACTTGCCAGATGATGTTATTGGCGGTTGGTGCCCTGATGACCTCCCAACTTTCGACCTGCAGGTGCCCCGAGAGGATCGATGCCTTCGGTTCAGTCATGCAGAGCCAGTTCATCTTGAAATCATTCAGAACTCTGAAAATTTTTCCAGAAAATACTAATGAGAGAATTTCTGTAAATGACCAGTTATCCAGATTTAGTATAGGAATTGAACTAAAACACCTGAATTTAACGTTGATATAAAACGGGGGGTCTATTCCAGGAATCAATTGCCTCATTATAAACAAAATCACCCACAATCAGTTAGTCTACTGTCAATCGAAGAATCCATGAATAAAATATAATGAATGAGCCTCTGACAAAGTTTGATTTCTTTTAAAAAATAGAAAAAAAATTTTGGCTAAAAATATCGTAAAACGTATTAAATATCTATAAAAGAAAGTATTGAATACTAATTATAAATTATTTAATTTATAAAATAGATTGAAATAAATTAATTTCTTAATAATACTAAGTATATTAAGTACTAAAAAGTGTTAAATATCTAGAAAAAATGTTATAAAGTAGCTAACATGTTCATCATGTCGGGCCTCTGTAAAACGACGAAGGCCACCCCTAGCGGCTGCCTGGAAATGAACTTCATCCTATCTCTTAACAGCCTCTCGTAATGTTCAACCCTCTCTTCATAGTACTCACGCTCGTTTGCTATCTACAAATTAATTCTTAAAAATTAATTTGTTTTATTAATTTGCTAATTGGTAAAATTTTTGTCGTTTTTCAACGAGATAAAATATATTTTATGACCTGGTCATAAACTGCAGCAAGGTAAAATCATTATAGAATTCGAAAAAAGTAATCTAACTAAAAACTTTCGTTGAAAACATAGTTTTACTTATTTGAGGTTTTTGCCATATTAATTTTTATTATTAAATATTAATTATTTTATTGAAACTAAAAAAATATGGATCGAAAATGAAAAGAATGAAACAGTTAATTTAGAAACTTCTTGATCGAGCAAGCAGCCCCGGAAGAATTGCAAATGCTTGAAATAGAAGTACAACAAGCCGCGGTCAACATTCTCTTTTTTGAACTCCAAACAATCTTTGTAGATGTCGCTGGAATTGGAGGGAAAATAAAAAAAAACTATTACAGAAAGCTGACGAAAAAACTTGAAAATATTATTCCAGGCCAGAAAATTTGAAATTGTAAATTGATTTATTTTTATCAGATTTAAGGTTAGTGTTAGGAAACAGATATAAATTTGATGATTTTAATATATATTAACCAGAACAACACTTTATTTCAAGTTAATACTCCTTTGTAACTATGCTTAATTGTATACTCTCCATTGATGTATACAGCATGTAATGATCTAAAGCTTAGAGGATGCTTTTGGTCGAATTTTAATTTTTAAGCTTATGCTCCTATGTTCATTTATTTCATGATATTTATATCGCTAACATATTTAGTTTAAAATGGTTAAATTTAGTCAAAATTTTCACAAAAAAAAACAAAACAAAAAAAACATCTAACATGTGCATTCTAAAATCCAATAAACTCGAGAAATCTCTGGCGAAATTAACGTTTTCAATGATTACATTTGGATAAACTTCCCTGCGTATTCGAAATGAAAATTTGTTCTCTTATGGTCGTGGTCAAAAATTTTAAAAATGATCGGTGAACATTTTAAATGAGATTTAAAACTTTGAAAATAATGTCCATAGAAAAATTTGCAAAGATAAAATCAAAATGACCTATCGATACTTTAATATATAATTTTTTTAACAATTGTCTTCCTAGTTTCTTTTAGTTGGGTCAAGAACAAACAAACAGTGTATGTAAAGATTCGTAAATCAACGTATGTAATAACTGTTGTTCGTAGCACCAATGCTCGTTTAAGTCAATTTAAATTCATTAACGCGATGTAAAATGATAAAATTTGATACTTGAAATGTTTTGAGATCAGATCTCTGTTTCTTGCGTGAAGTGGAATATGGCTGATCATCAACGTTTTTACAGCCTAAGAAATAACTTTTGTCATATTATTCAGGTTTTGTCATTCTTTGTCAGATTACAACATTAAGTCGGCATCTCTTTTACAATTCCTCACTTGATAATTCATAAAGGTATCCACGACACAGTGTAGTCAACGCCACACACACACATACACACACACACATACACACACACACACACGCACACGCACGCACACATTTTATGTGAAATCCTCTGGTAAGAGAAATTTAGCAGACAAGTTTGTAATACACATATACAAAGTAATGATACATATCTTTTATAAAAATTGATTTGACAAATACGTCATTTCATAACAAAAAATAAGTTAATAAAACAACAAAATCTCAGAATTTAAAAAATTAAATCCCTAACAAAATCGCCAGGATCGGCAATGAGATGTCTCGAATACAGGTACATGAATATCATTGAGAGAGCAAGGAAAGCGCCAGCAACTGTTATATGGCACCATAAGAACGGAGAACTTTTGGATATAGAGGTTTTGTATTAAAATTATTAGTTTTAAATATTTTTTTGCAATATATTATTAGAAAAAACCAATAGGAAATTGCAAGTTTTTATGTAAATTACAATGTTATTTTTATAAATTTCTGTTACTACATACAATCAGAAAAAGTCTAACAAATGAAAATTTGTAAAATTATTTCTAGGAAAATATTTCGTAAAATAATTAAAAAAAAACTTAACTACGTAAAAAAAATATTATGCGAAAGCATGAAATAACTTTGACGGTACGTTGAAAACGCTGAATCTGATGTACAAATCTTCGCCTAGAAAATTTACAATACTTTTATCGAAATTCACTGAGTTAATTTGAGCTTTGGAACATATTTTTAAAATAAAAATATATATATACACGATTAATTGATGAAAAAATTGATCAGGAATAAACTAACCTTGACCACCAGACCAATAATTCAAAGGTAGGAGAAAAAACACAGCAACTAACATTAGAACGCCCACCAACCAGAGCATATATTGTTGGAACATCAAATATAAGACCGCGTCCCTTCCACACCTTTGGTATATCGTCTCGTAACTTTAACAATAATGGTTCTATCGAGATTATCATTATAACGGGTGGATTAAAAACGGATCATCTGACAAAAGTTTAAGTATAAATTCAGTTTGAATGAGAACTCTCTACCTTAGTTTGTATGTTGTTGAAATCCACGAAAATAAACCCTTTATTTAAAAAAATGTTATTTCTTATTGGTCAACTAATTTTAGATTAGCACTGTTAAACCTTTTGAGCAGATTTTTCTACATGTTTAATTTTCTTTATTGCTTTGTTCTCTGGGCCGTGAGACGACGTGTATTTTCTGATGAATAATGTAAAAACTTTATAGAAAACCTTCATCTTTTTTGCTAGATTTTTTCAAACCTTTCCGTTTCCAACTTCAGTCCCAAAGCCCAAGTACCATAGCCATCTAATTTTCTTCTAAAAAGTGAAAATACTCCCACAAGAAACTGTCGCGTGAAGTTTGTAAGAATTTTAATGATTATTAGGATTAATAAATTAGGATTTAAAGTCCGGAGTTTAGATAAATTAACTTGATTTTTAAATTTTAAAGAAGCTGCTAAGACCAGAGCGTGGCGACTTCGATGCGGTATCTTTTATATCACTTGCTGGTTTTTTGAATACGTTACTATTATTATATTACCAATATATTTTATATCTACATAGACTATTGTTTTATAAAAAATGTGAATACTTACTAAAACTGTTCTTACGGTTTCAACTGCTCTGCAGTTAAATAAATCGTAAAATACGATTTCTTTCTATATAGTTCACTATGAATAAGAATAAGACATGAAAAATCGTAAAAATAATATCGAATGAACGAGTTTGTGGCATCGAAAATTATAAAATGAAATAAATAGATAACAACGAAGTCGCCATTCCTTCCTTAAGTATGACAAAGACATTACGAAAAAAATGAAAATATGAAGGACGGCGTCTCCCGGAATGCCTCTGAAATGTTGGAAAAAGGTTCCGTGTGTTCCGTTGTTAATTGAATAAATCAGTTGACAATCTTCAACCACTGCAAATGAGGGCATGACTGAATGCACCAGCCTCATTTTTGGCTAGGAAAGTTTGAAATATTGTGTTTATTTTATAAATGTTATGTCAACACAAAACGAAACACGACAACGAGTTTCTAAACGACGGTTTTTAGAATAGAATTTATACATATTTTTAATTGTTTGTTAAAAAGTGTAAAAACAATCTCTATATATTTCTGTAGGTACTATGTATACTAATTTTTTAGAAATACTTCTGAAAATGACCTTACGATACAACTTTAATTAAGTAAATTCAAAATGTATAATGAATGATTCCTAAAGCAAGATGAATCACGAAATGCAATGTTTGTATCACCTACAAATTTATTAGTAATGTTTCGCTGTGGAAATTTAATCGACAAGTTTCAGTATCATTTTCAAACTGAGTGAAAAACTGTCAAGCATATTGATATATATGGTCATATATATACAATATATTATATGTTATACTCCATATGTATGGATGGCCTACTTACTGTATTACGGATTGTAGGATTGTGTCTGCGAACGTCTATGGCAAGTATTTGACAATTTATTTGGATTCACTTTTAGTCATTGTTTAAAAATTAAAAGTTAATTTACAGAAAAACATGACCCTTCGAATTTCATAGATAAGTAAATAAAATATGTAAATGTCGGATACAGGCGTCGTGACTGATCGCCAAAAATTGACATATACTTAACTAATAGTTGTAAAAATGATGTCATGATATGATATCATCAATTACTTTACGATTTCACTTCATTTTGTCATTTGTGTGTGTGTCACTTGTTCTCAACATTCAGATATTATATTTTTTCAACCTTTGCTCACTGAACGAATATAGTTCTCTTTGAAACAGTTTTTAATTTGATTTGTATATAGTTTTACTATCGTATTGGCTTCGTCTGGTTTTCGTATCTTTAAGTAAACAGGGTATGACAGTACATTGATTTTGTTTTAAAACACTGAGGCTGTTAAGACTGACTTTTTATAATTTATAATATTAACTGTTGTAGGTAAATTTATTTGTATTTGATTATTCTATTCATCTCGGTCGTCACTCAAATCAAAATGTGTTCAAAATTCATGTTTGTGGAGCCAGTGTTGTTCCTCTACAATTTGTATTTCTATGGTAGCATGCCTCTGGTGAGTCAGTTTGTCAGACATTTGATAATGACAAATAAAAAAGAATACAGTTTCAATCAGATGGAGAATAGCAATGGAAACAACAACAGCGAAACCTGTCCTGCTACTGATGCAACTAATTCTGATTCCACTGATAATCCTGCGGTAGATGCAGAAGCTTCACAAATTTTGCTCATCATGCACCTAGCTGCACTGATGCCTGCATTTCTTGTTGTTATTTTCTTTGGTGGCTTCAGTGACAAGAAAGGGAGAATACCAGTTTTAGTAATGCCTATGGTTGGAGCTACATTCCGAATGATATTTTTAATTGCATCTTGTCTCTATGGCTTGAGCATGACTCTATTGGTGTTATCCTCTCTACTGGATGGTTTCTTTGGAATGTCGTCATTGCTGCTCATGGGATGTTTTGCTTACGTTTCTGATGTGACAGATGTGGCTCACAGATCTTACAGGACTGTTCTACTTGAAGCTTCTGGCGGTCTTGGAGTTGTTCTATCTCATCTGGTAGGCGGTGTCCTGAAAGATTACATTGGCTATCTGTGGACTTATGTGATATTGCTTGGATTAGTCACTATTACATTGATTTATATTGTATTCTTTTTGAAAGAGTCCGTTAATATAATCGATCATGAAGCGTCACTGAGTCCAATAACGTATCTTAAAAATGCCTTTCAATTATTCGCGGAGAAAAGTGATGATAGAATTAAAAAGATTTCAACTCTTTTGATGATGTTTCTCATTTCCCTGGTTCAGCTGGGAAGTTTAGATGTTCAAACATTATTTTTGCTCAAATTTCCTCTCTGCCTCACCGCATCTTGGGTTGGCTACTTCAACGCAGAGGATTACGTAGTTAGCAACCTGGCAAACTGGATGTTCACAAAACTCCTCGGCAATTTGTTTGGAGATCTGGGGCTGGTGAACTTGGGCTGCGTGTTCTCAGTGGCCTACTTCTTGTTTTTCGCCTTCTCCTACAATTTGCTGATGCTCTTTCTAGGTGAGTCCTCTCCAGATGTTCGCTCATAAAAAGCGCTTTGTGTCAATGTGTGCGTGTTTTTATTATAACCAGAAGTACACTTAACGACGAAAAATTTATTTTCGACCGCAAGAGATCTCTGGTTTTTTTCTTTTCGTGTGTTTTACACATATGTTGGTACTGGTAGGAGCGTTGGCTCATCTATATTGTTATTTTTTAATATAAAATGTACGCATTTTGCTTTTTCATATTTTGCTCCAGATTTACAGTAATTTCAGCAAATCATTATCATAATTTTATGCAAAGATTCATTAAAATTATGCATCATAATGTGCTAAAACAAATTTGTATTGGTTAGGGTATTGGTTTATCTATTCATAAAATGCATACCTGATTAAATGATCGATTGACTCAACTGATCGATTGATTTGATTGGTTAGTTGAATGATTAATTTGACAAATTTATTAAATTATCAATAGAAATTCCATAAAAATTTCAGTGCCGGTTGCAGGTTGTGCACACATGCTGCCGATCCCAATATTGAGAGCTTATGCATCAAAGATAGTGCCGGCAGAAAAATTAGGTTTGATTGATGATGTAACATTTTCATTCATTTTTACGGAAATTTACCTACGTTGAAATTTCCAGGATTGATGTTTGCCAGCTTAGCATGGATGCAGATGATAGGGATTGTCATTGGTCTAGTCATTCAGAATGAGATCTATGCCGCAACGGTCTCTCAACAGCCTCAAGTTGTTTTCATATTCAACAGCTCTTTATACGTCTGCATCATACTCATCTTATGGTAGGTAGATACATTTTAGTCCTTAACTTGCATCGCATGAGTTTTTAATGTATTTTTTTAATTTTCTTTTACCCAGCGTCTATTGGGGCACTGATAAAGCTTTCAAACGTCGAGCCGGTTACGAAAATATTCCCTCAGAAGACTAATTATTCTTGTTATAAATTTGCTATGTTTGCTGGGTTTATTTTTTGCTTTAGAAAGATATTCATCTGCTTTTATAGAATTACAAAAGGCAAATCACTTTGTTAAATATGAATCCGTGATGTTAAAATGAATTAATTTAATTTGATGCACTTGTCAAAAGCGAAATAAAATTGACGTATTACTTTGTTGTTTTTCTATCAAATATAATAATAATAATGTCACATGTCAGCACGGCCACCAAAGGCCTTTTTGAACAGATGCTGTTTCAATAGCTTCTTAATGGATGAAACAGTTGGTTAAAATATGATCAAAGTTGATTAGAACGCCTTTTAAAAAAATTTCGTTCGAATGCATAGGAAAGTTTACCTGTTCTAACCTGTTCGTGGCGAACAAAAAAAGGCAGACTTTATATTTTGGATACTTTCTGGAGTAAATTACAATACAATCAAGAATCAATTGAACGTTACTATTTAACTCGTGTTTTAATAGCGATCAGGATTCATTAAACACTGTATAAATTTCGATAGCGATTGTACAGCGCCAGCTTATTTGCACTGAACAAAGTTAAAAACAATAGTCCATTTATCTGTTTATAAAAACATGACAAATATAATACAGGAATATCTGGATCGCATAAAATCAGATCTAGACCAGAAAAAACGTTGTGGTCTATTAATGTTCTACATGTGGCAGGTACACTTGAATGTCTGACAGCAAGTCAAAACACAGAGAATCTCCACTATTTGAAATGCCTTTAGATTTAATGTATTTAAAATATGTTATAGAAGACAGTACAGTAGGCTAGGCATATCGCATATTAACTTTTTGAAAATAAAAAATTGTCTAGAAAGTTTATCTAGAAAAAATACTTCGTCAAAGTAATTGCTGGCAGTTAATGTCTTTGTTATACCAAGTGTGTGTGTGTGTGTGTGTGTATGTGTGTGTGTGTGTGCTGCATGCAAAATCATTATATGTGGGAAAGACGCCAAATAAAAATACTAATTTAAATTAATTATCATAATTTCACTTAATTAAATCATCAGCCATTCATTGTACGTGTCGGTGCATGAGTTCTGTTAAGTTTTTCAATGCGTTTAGGCTGCTTGAAGTCTTGTGCGATCAGAAATAAGATGAGATGATAAGGGATTTATCGAAAAAACTGTTTACAAATCCGTTTTTAAGGCAGGAAAAGGCGATGCTATAATAGAACAGATAGTAATTTTTAACTTTATAGATTTTTCTGCGGTAAGTGTCTTAAAAATATACTGATTTACTTTTTATTCCGCATAATTTTTACTCAATTCAAAGATAGAATTAGTATTTCAGTACTAAGTAGTCGTAGCAGCAATAGTAGCAGCAGCAGCAGTAGTAGCAATAGCAGCAGCAGCAGCAGCAGCAGCAGTAGTAGCAGTAACGGTGGCAAACAAAACAAAGAATTTGCCTAATTATGTGGCGATGATTAATGTGCAGGTGTCCGTATTTAGCTTGCTTTGGAGATAAATTAACATCAAATTACGAAGCCAATTTCAAATGTACCTATTTATATATTTTATTTATTCGATAATTATTCTCTATTGAATATTTTTCGTCAATTTGATACTTATTTTTGTATTGCTTTGTACTTGTTCAATATAACACTTCAGTTACGCATTCACCTTTGTGTTTCGCTCTATCCTCTTCAAGATCTAATTTTCTTTCTCTCTCTCAACACATAAATGCATGCATTCATTTTACTTCGTGCCCTTTCAAACTCTACGTTTGTCAGTGTTTGAGAAAATGATGATTTTGATTATAATAAAATTGATGATTCAAATTAATTACAAAACCTTTTCATGATTAACGATTCTATGAAACGAAATGTGCCACTGCCGACAAGCTCTATTCCACGAAAATTTTCGTGAAACCAAACCAGGTGAATCTCATTTATATAACATGAGGCCGTCTGATATCCAAATACATTAGATATACCACTTGGATAGGATATGATTCTGTTTAGTTTATGTAAAGAAAGGCAGGCACGCACTATCTATGATCAAGTGCACATGGTTATATCCTTAATACATTAAGTATGAGGACACTTTCATGATGAAACGCAAGTCGTATTATACGTACTTACGTCCATGATTTTCATGTATAGGTGGTATTTTGTATGGAAATTTTATCGGTCGTAATTTGCATATTATATACATATATATGGACAATCAATCGGTCAGACTTTCGATATATACCTTACATATACAAGTATACTGTCGATTACTGATGGTAATATCACTAATATAATAAATACACAATCATAGATATGGTAAAGTAGAGATTGTAAAGCATATATTCAATATGGTGGGGCATTTCAATATATTCAATATGGAGGCTCATATACATACGCGCTGTGGCTTTGTCTTATTTGCGCGCTAATTTCATATAGCTGGCTGAATGTGTGTATCAGGTATCAGGTATTATATGTATGTATGTATGTATGTATGTATGTATGTATGTATGTATGTATGTATGTATGTATGTATGTATGTATGAATGTATGTATGTATGTATGTATGTATGTATGTATGTATGTATGTATGTATGTATGTATGTATGTATGTATGTATGTATGTCTGTATGTATGTGGGTATGTATGTATGTATGTGTATGTATGTATGTGTATGTATATGTGTATACATTAAGTGTGTATGTATGTATGTTGCTGGCTTACGTGCGATCAATTGCTATGCTCATATACCCAGTGTATTTGCATAGCATAGCATAGTGCTTTATATCTATCCGTTTTGTAAAAGAAATACTCATTTATGTAGCATTTTCTATACATGGCGCGTACTATACATTAAATTAAAAGCAAACGTTATATGATTTTTACAATTATTAATTTATATCGCGTAATATAAATTATTTACACCATATAATTTGATATAATTAGTAACGAAAATTCAAATTTATTGTATGCTATCTACGGCCTGATTGGTAATACGACTCTATATATTATCTACGCCTTGTATATCAACATATATAGCTATAGATAGAGGAAATACTCCATATTTAATATATTAGGTATACTTGAATAATATCGCCTATATTTCGATATTTCTGTAGTTTAGTTTCTTTATAATAATAGAGAATTGAACTGCAAACTTTCGAATGTCATATTCCCAATACGTGAACATGGGTGAGTTGAAAATTGTTGTTTTAGCATCGAATATTGCGTCGAATGTGTATGTGTGTAATGTATGTTGTATTGTATTCGTATTGTATTTGGTAATGTCTGCCGTAAACGTAAAAAAAGTAACGCTATGTATCCGATGCTTCATATCCCGTGATCTCATATATTTCGCACGATATATTCTGCTCGATTTTGTCTTCTAAGTTTCTATTCTTTAATTAGTTTAATAGTTTTAATATGATCGTCTTAGCAGCGAATGCGCGCGATCAATTTTTTAATTTTTCGTTATCTTACCGATGGTTGAAAATTGCAAATATCAAAAAAATGGCCTAATTTCGTGTCGAAATTTAGCCTGAAAGTAAATCAAAAATTTTTTTAAATTTGAACTTAAACGAATTTATGGTTCTTTAATATTATTTTTCTTCTTCTCTTCTAATCTTGTGTTTACTCTTGCAATCTGCTATTGGTGCAATTAAATATTTTTGGCAACGTTTTTCTTTCATATGTTTTCTATACTTTTAACGTCAGAGGGATTTAACCACTGCTTGTTTCCAGGGTTCGCCCCTAGAGATGCCACCAACCCGTACAACATGATGACCACACTGCCGATGCATGCCAGACCACTACAACAGACGCTGACCAATCACATACCCCAGGGAATTGGTTTGTTGATTATTTCATTGCTTATTTTTACTTACATGTTAATAATGATTGATCCTATTTTAATATTACATTTTTTATTTAATTTTGCTGATGCATGTTCAATTCAATAATATTTTCAAATGGTCACTTTGAACTTTAACGACATTGTATTTTTGATTTGTAGATCTGATCACTAGACCAACTCCACAACAACAGCAGCAAGCCCAACAGCAAGCCCAACAGCAAGCCCAACAACAGGCTCAACAGCAAGTTCAGCAGCAACAACAAGCCCAACAGCAACAACAACAACAACAACAACAGCAAGCCCAACAACAGCAACAAGCCCAACAAGCGCAAGTGCAAACTCAAGTGCAAGCTCAGTTGCAGACACAGGTTTTAACCACAACCACCACTTTGCCACGAATATCACGCAGAAGATCGGGCGACCCGAACAGACCCAAAAGACCAACCTCTGCTTATTTCTTCTTCATTCAGTTGGAGAGAGAAGCAGCTGTAAGAAGAGGGGAAAAGATTTCTCGTGTATGTTTCGTTTCTTCAACTTTTTTCCAATAGCACCTGCTGTGTGTTGCTTTTTTCTTGTTTTAAATTTAAATATTTTCTTCATCCATGTAGGTCGCAGATTGGACAAAACAGGTATCGGCCAAGTGGAGAACGTTGTCGTTGGAAGAGAAAGCCAACTACCAACGACTGGCTGCATCTGATAAAATCAGATATTCTCAACAGGCAGGGATTATTTTCTATCAATTTTATTCAATTGTTAATATTTCGTTTTATACTATTTTTCAATACTACAGCCTTATATCTTGCATTAAATTTGTGTCAGCTGATTTTGTACAGTTGTTCAAACTCTTTATTCAGCAGCATAGCTTTATTTGAATACTTGCAAAGATGTTGATCACAGAGTTTGACTGACTTTACCATATATTTTTACCCAGTTGTTTTAAAATGGGTCACATTTAAAATTGTTTTTCCAGCATTTTCATTGGAGCATTGTTCAATGGTCTTGTTTTATGGTCTTACAATGCTTTTTATTATTCCAAAAGCTTTTATTTAAGGGAGATTAGTAGAAATTGGAAAACTTATTACCAATGGTGGTTTGCTACTTTCTTTCCTTACAATGTTTTACTTAGGCATTTTTGTGGCATTGTTTCTCTGGCCTGTTTGTTACTGTTCTACATTATCAGAATTTCTCTACATATATATTTTTGAAAATATAATTATTAGTTACTTATACTTTGCTATATAAATGAATTTGTTGCATATCATCAGTTCAAATAATTGGAGAAATCTTTCTTTGAGGCAATACTATTTTGTCTGATTAGTGTTATTTAAACTAATTGATGGAAGCATTGAGTCCTTTTCATTTCTTATGCCAGTCTGAAAGTTATGCTTCAATATATAAATTATAAGATAATCAACGATTTTGATTTGGGTCAAACTTGCACTCTTGGTGTAAATCATAAATTATCTTTTGAAAAATTTTAAATTGAATTTCTACTTCATATTTTAAAAGCTAATGTGAAATTTGTAAACCCTTCAGATGCGATGTACCCCAGTTTTAAAATTTAGTTTATTAGTTTAGCCCTCTTCATCCCTGGAAAATTATATCCCCATGCTATCTTTATAAGCTTTCTCCAATTTAGTGAACTTAGATGATTCCTAACAAATTTTTGTTAACCTATCCATATATATCTATCTCACTATGCTTTAAAATTCTGACTGGTGATTGTTATATTTTTATCTGTAACAACCAGGTTGCAGATTACAATGGCAAGAATAGGAACCGACCAAAGAGGCCACAATCTGCTTATATCATTTGGCTCGGAGATTTTAGAGCACAAATGAAAAACAGATTTGCAGAACATAAAGATTTACTTAGAGCCGGTGAGAGCCTCTAAGATTCAAAATTTAAAATGCATTTTCCTCTGACTGTTAACACCTTTCTTGTAGTTTCTTATTTCTAATAGGCTTCATGCTTTTCTTTACTGTAGAATGTAGGTGTGATTTGTTAAAATTGTAAGGTCTGCCCTGATTGTGCCCTAGTCCAAAACTTGAGACCCAGGGCAGGTCTTAAATCACTCAGTTCATGTTTATTGAAAGCAGGAGGGTCCCAAGACAATTGCAACGCTAAAATGTTTTACTAAATTATAGTCCTAGTAATGTTTACTAGTTTTTTTATAAGTAGCTAACACATTTTCAATTTCATTTTGTCACAAATAAAAGAAGACCAGTTTAAAACATATTTTTAAATTGAATTTTTGGATAAGTTGAAAAATTTATCATAATCTTGTGATTAACTTTGAATGTTAAAAGTTTGTTGTTTATCTGATTAAAATTGATTTCTATCAATATTTATACCAAGATTGCAAGTTTTAAATTAGCCCCAATTCAAACTCATTGCTGAATAACTTACTAAGTAAATCTCATATTCAGTCATACTCTCATTTTGAAGTCTAGGATTTCAATTTTTTAAAAAATGAAAACTAAAATCTCTAGCTTGTTGCAATTATTCTGGTTTTCCTTCTGCTTTCGTAGTACGCGACTTAAATCTTTCAAACTCTTTTTCGAAATCTTCTTGAAGCTGGTGAAGCCTGGCGAAAAATGACACCAGTCGATAAGATGCCATACGATCGATTAGCTCAGCAGGAGAAGCAAAAATATGGAGAGGCACTCAAGGGATACAACTTTGTAAGAAGCTATAAGGCTGCTGATGTTTGTCATTCATTCATTATGCTTTTTATTTCTTTCCACACTAGTTATACATAAATTTTTATGTTTTGTTATTCACTACTACTAATTTATTCACCTTTTACAGATTTATTGAGTTTTGAATTTTTTTTTTGTTTTTTTTTTTCTCTTACATAATTCGTGCAGCATTAGTTATTTAGGTTACATTTCTCCACAAAGCAGGCTCCATCGTATGCGGTGAAAGATGCAAACAGACCCAAAAGGCCAAGATCCGCCTACATCATATGGTTACTTGATTTCAGAGCACAAGTCAAAAGTAGATTTGTCGGCAACAAGGAGTTACTCCGAGCAGGTTAGGGGCGTATATCAAATCATAAATAAATGTACATTTGATGATTATTACTTGTTTAGTACATTACTTCATAATCCTCTCTCTTTCTATAATGAAAACTATACTAGTAAATGAATAGAATCAAAATAATTTTTCATTTTAAAATGAAATTTGTTTTTCTGTCTGTATTTATTTACTAGATAATGCTCTCACAATTCAGTATTTTATAAAATTTTCCTAGATATAATTTTTTTATTACAATCTTGGAAAGCCTTTTAGTAAGGTAGATCTTTATAAATTAACCATTCCAGGCTGAATTTCAGAGATCTTTCTTTATTAATAAATCTATCATTCCAACAAAGTGTCTTTTATTTTAGCCTCAATGAATAATTTGCATTTACATTTTGAATAATTTTAGCCGGTGAAGAATGGCGCAAGATGACAAGCATTGACAAGTTACCTTATGCTAGATTGGCCGAACAAGAGAAACAGAAGTACGGAGAAGCCATGAAAGGTTACAATATGGTAAGTCAGTCTAATAAATCTCTTTGTCAGCCCAGTAATTTGCCATTCTGAACTGTGTTTCAATGAATTTGTAATTTATTTGTAACAACTTGGTTTTGAGATTGTTTTTCTAAAATTCATTGCAATGAATCTTGTTCAAATTTTTAAAAAACTTTTTTGTTCTTTTGGTGAATCTCTTTAATGAGTTTTGTTTCTTATAATTTCTACTATCAAAAATTCACCTTTTTTCTAAATTTGTTTTTGATAAAACTTCTTTCTCAGTGAACTTAAATTTACACAAAACAGTAATAACAAACTAAGTTGTTTCAATTCTATTTTAGAATATTTAGTTGTACGCTATTAATTACTAACCGAAAAACCACCCACACAGGTCTTCTCAGCCCCGACACCTGATCCCAGGACATCGTACAGGTCCCCGTTACCTCCGACCCCGATTCATATTATATCCTCTACGTCACTTGCATCTCTTCCTCAGGTTACATCACCTATCACCATCACTACTACTGAAAGAGGAGAGGTAGGGCCCTGTTTTCATTGATTGTTTTGTTGTTGTTTATTTATGTTTTTATTTATTTAATTATTTATTTATTCTTTTATCATCTGTCTTCATTCAGGTTGGCAGTTTAACAGGAAAGGGTGGCAGACCAAAGAGGCCCAGGTCAGCTTATATTATATGGCTACTGGACTTTAGGGCCCAGATGAAAAGTAGATTTGCTGAGAATAAAGAGCTTCTAAGAGCTGGTATGTTTATTGTATCATACTTGCTATACTTTTTTTCATGTTTAATGTTGAAATCCTCTCTTTAGTGTTTATCAGAGGTGTCGACAACAAACAGAGAGGCTATGTAAATATATGATATCGATGCATCACACATTTTATAGGACAGACTGGAATCTCTTTGTATTCGATACCAGCTACTGCGATAGCACGTTAACAAGCCACTTATTTATTAGAGTACATTGAGGTCTTCTGCTTTGTCAAAAAATTTTTGATGATAGAATATTTTACAATGATTTTTTGCAGCTGGAGAGGAGTGGAGAAAAATGACAAACATAGATAAAATGCCCTATGCCAGACTGGCTGAGCAGGAGAAACAGAAGTACTGTGAAGCTATGAAAGGTTTTAATATGGTAGTTTGCTAATGATTTTTTGTTCATTTTAACCATTTATCAATCTATTCATTTGTTTATTTATTTATTCATTTGTTTTTCATTCTTTTCTTTGTTGAGTTTTTGTTAGAAAAGTTTATAAAAAAAAGTTTAACTTTATTTTTATAGAGTTCAATAATAATATCATTACAAAATACGCATTATAAATCTGCGTTATTCTCTTCTCTGTTAGCTTTTTCCACGCCAAGAACGCTCAAAAATGAAGCAAAAGCTGAAGTTTGAGGAATTATCTTCGACCATCTTTTAAATGAATATCATCCAAAATCAATGACAAAATGAACTTTGTCTTCTGACAATGGCTTAACCAACATCAAATGTAATTTGACTGGTATATGAAACTGTAATTCATCCAATATTTTGTGATAGATGTTAAAAAGATAAAAAATTTCATCTTCATATCGTATGTGACATCCTCATTCTCGCCACTGCTACTGATGGTTGCTATAGTTGCTGGTTGTCAATCCTAGGAAAGAATGATGACCTCTCTCTCTGCTATCTAGATTTAATTTTATGTCTTCTGGACACTTTTATATAAGTAAACAGCTGAGTCTAGAAGGTGCAAAATAAGATTTGATAATGTCAAGGTCACCATGCCTTAGTCAATTCAGAATTCTCACCATCCTTTATTTAAGTTGTTTGTGCCTTAGTACTTGAAAAACCTATAATCTCAACCAATCTAACAAAACATTTGCAAGTAAAAAGATAATGAGATAATTTCCTCCTCAGTATTTTGTTTAAATATCATTATTAGTTTCAGTAATGTCATTTTCTGTTCATTGTGTCTCTTTAAAAACAACCTTAGGGTAATTTAAGTTTAAATGTTATAACACAGGGTACAAAAAAAGCCAAAATATACGAAAATCGCCTAGCAAACAGTAGCTTATACAGTCAGCTGAATGCATCAATAGCTATAACGACCCTATCAAATCTTCCACCGTCTACTTTGGCAGCCGCTATCCAGCAACATTCTACCAACGGTATGCACGCCGAGACTGATTTTGAAGATTAATTAATGTGTGCTTTGCTTTCTTGTCTGTGTGTGTGTGTGTGCGCGTGCGTACGTGGGTATGTTTGTGACTAGTGGATCATCATTCATTCACCTGTTCGTTTATCTGTCTGTATATTTTGTTGGCATTTTTATGTTTGAATTCACATTGCCTCATTCTCTGGTTTTATGGTTGCTTATATGTTCGAAGGAATTCTTAATTATAATGGATGCATATTTCTTCTGTTGTTGCTTGTAGCGTGAATCAGCTTTTTTGCATCACGTTTAGCTCAGTTGATGGATGGCTTGATGGTAATTAAATTGTATAAAGCTTAAAACTGATGTAAAATGATTTATTCTGGATTTGTTTAATACGTTTCAATTGAATACAATAAATGATACGAATGATAACGAGTAATAAAAGTTTAAGAAAAATAGATTCATCATAATTTTTTAAATGTTCCAATAACTGACGTTGTTTTATTTATTTTTTTTTCCTTTATATCAAACAGGACTGACGCTGTGAAATCGCGATGAACTGAATAAAACATTTATATATATTTACATTTGTGTGTGTGTTGCTAGCTAGCAAACATGCCACTTATGTGTGTATATGTATTTTTATTATTTGTAATGTTGTTCATTAAATTTACTTTGTTTTGCGAGGATTTTCAGTGTTCATTAATTCATTTTTTACTGATGTTAAATGTGTAAGGATCGATGTTCGTTTTTTCATCTATGAGAACTCAATGAAATGCTTATCTTTAGTGTACATATTGAATAAATTGTTATTAAATCTATATGTTTATTCATTTCATTTATTAAATTTATTATTATATTTTTATTTATTTAAAAAAAAATGTTCATTCTGGATTTTTTTATCAACGCATCGAATGCAGAGTTACGTTATACCTGTAAATACGCGATGAAATGTGTACGCGCGCTTGTATATGTGTTCAATGTACATATATATTTGTCTGTACATGTGTGTGCAAATATGTTTTTGTATGTGTATATTGGGGGTCGCTGGATCAAGGAGGTAAAGGAGATGTGATGAGTGTATATGTGGATGCGCCTGTATGTGTATATATAGTAGCCACTTGCTAGCTGTAACTTGGATTTACCACTGATCATGTTACTTTTCAATGCATCGATAGTGTTTTATTTAAATTTTTTTTTTTTTCGTACTAACATCGTTAGTTGTATAATTAATTATAATGTTGATATCATGGTGAGACAATTCAATTGAACGTGTATGTATATTTGTGTATGTTTTTATGAGTTTAATGTTTCAAAATATCAAATTTGTTGGCGCTCTTAGACCTACGTACCTATATATATATATTAAAATATGGTCTTCCTATATATATATATATATATATATATATATATATATCAACATTTTAAAAACTAGTATTGGAATGAATTTAATAATCTTATTCAATATTAATTAATTTTAGTGGTTGTGAGTTGTTGAGAATCATTTGACTGTTAGTTATATTTTTACATTTTCAATTTTATGGTTCTGGGTGAACGAAGTAACATAATTTGTCATTAAGTTCTTTGGTTTATCTTCACTAGTAAGTTTGATGAGACTACATCAATTCTCTTCACCGTCTTCTTTATTTTAAAGGTTTATTGCTTCACCAAATTTTTTCTCCAGATAAACGTCTTTGCCTGGTTTTTTCATAAACGTTTATGTAAATTCTAGTTTAGTGGCTGGGCATGTTAGTTATTTTTCCACTCCACGATAAAGCAACATGCGTCTGTTTCTGTCTAACTTTAAGGATTTTTATTTTGTATATTTTCTTTATTTCTTATTTTTGTGAGTACGGTTTATTGTTATGCTATCTAATAATAATTTTGGGAAATGTATAATATTTTTTATTAAATAAAATTACATAAAATATTTTTTACCACGTGTTACCAGAATGTTGGTATGCGTATATATATATATATATATATATATATATATATATATATATTTTTACAATATTCTATAAATTCTACCGAATGTTTCGTTTTTTCGATTTTTCTCACTAAAGTTTTTTGGTGAACGTTTATTTTATTAAAATTCAAAATAAACTTATTTTTCGAATTCATGCTGCAAATAAGGCCATATTGCGATTCCGAATGAATCATCGTCAGTGCT
>NW_008704659.1:415861-429705 GCF_000326865.2 Helobdella robusta | reverse complement strand
CATATGGCCTTATTTGCAGCATGAATTCGAAAAATAAGTTTATTTTGAATTTTAATAAACTAAACGTTCACCAAAAAACTTTAGTGAGAAAAATCGAAAAAACGAACTACAAACATTAACGCCAAACATTCGGTAGAATTTATAGAATATTGTAAAAATTATGGTCTATTACCAACATATATATATATATATTGATGACTGTAGTGTATATATATATTTATAATTTTAAGAGTCTAGTTAGTAGGTCCTGATCAACCTCTGAACCTACTACGAATGGGCAGCAAGTTCTTTTAACCCCCTGACCTTTCTCATTCAGTCTATTGAATTGTAATGTAAAATTTCTTACATTACATAAAACATTTTTTTTAGTTGAGTCAGAGTTTCACCCTGGATTACAAATGCCTGCTGGCTTTTGAAGTCGTGTCAACTAACCGGATTTGTTCCCAGTTCATGACTAGGAAAAATTTTTTGGTTTGATTATGTTGAATCATATTGGGACTCATATTATAACAAATTGTGTACTATATTCAGATTTAATTTGAAACAGGTTTAAGGAATATTTGTTTTCACTTGATGCATGTTTGTCATTTAACAGAACAGTACAAACTTTTTGATTGATTACCTACTGACACACTAAGTATAATAAACGGAATTTTCAATGAATTAATTTTTACATGAAGTTTAATTTATTGTCTGTTCTTGTTTGTAATGAATTTTTTTTTAATTTTCTTTGTAAAATGTCGAAATAAATAATTTGTTGTCTTTACAATAGGATTTCTTCCTAATCAACGAATCGTTACATTTTCAGTCAACTAAAAACATCTGCGTGCATATATGTTTGTGTATATGGTGTATATATATATAAATCCTCCAGGGACAAAACTTAACTACCAACTAACATCCGATTTTGATGACGTTTGGCATATGAAACAGTAGGCATTATTCTCTTAATTACGCATTAATCAACTCGACAGCCAATAGGATCGCTGGCTCCGCCTATGGGGCTGTGACGTCACAGCGATTGGAATTCGCTCTATAAAAGGCTGCAGCGTTGTTGTCAGCCATTTTTCTCTATCGTTTTGAGATTGGAGTTTTACGTGTACTGTCGGTTCGAAGGAAGGTTAAAACTTCTCTTTTTGATCGAAAATCGTTTGAAATTTATTTCAGTGAGTTTTTTTACGTTTTATTTGTGGGTTGTTGTTGTAATGTTCGTATTTTAGTCTGGTGATTTATTTATCCTTATCGTAAATGTAAATTCGTTAAGTAAGAAGACGAAGACGAAGAGGAAGGCTTCTATAGTTTTATACTTTTATTTCAATAATAACGTTAACCGAACGCTAACTTGTGTTAACTGTTAAAGATTTATTTTAAATAAACGTGAATTTGTTTTATTTTTAATAAATAATTATTTTCTAATTTGGCTGGTTTCAAATTTTGTCTCTTTTATTGTCCTCTAGTAGTCTAATTTTAATTTGTTACTAATAATTACTAATCTAATTTTTGTCCTAACTAAAACTAAAAATGACCACAATTTTAATTTAATGTGGCAAAAAGTTACTATTGACTCTAAATCACCAAATATTCAATTCAAATGAACCAATTTTTCATTTGGTTTTAATTTAATTACAATTACCTAAATAATATCATAGAAAAGAGCAACAACAAATTCACTTTCAAAAAAAGTGCTAAAGTTGAGTGCGTGCTTATGATTTTTTAATGCCACATAGCCTGCTAAATTAAGTGAAAAGAGTTTTACTACGGTTATTAGTTATGTATATTATAGTTACAATTGTCATTTCATTTCAAAATTTCAATTACAAATTATTTTTAATGAATTGAGATTAGATTAATTAATGAATAGTTGATAAAATTCTTCAGTCAGATTATCAAGCCGACCATGCTACGTGAGGTTCAGAGTGCAGCATCCTTCATTGCTTCTTTAGCCAAAGATCTTTCGCCTAAAGAGAGGGAAACATTCAACAACAGCCTATGTATGTCGATGAGCTTGCATTATAAAGACCATTGGTTTCCCGATAAACCAAACAAAGGTAACGCCTATCGATGCATAGAAATTTCGCCCAAGTTGCCTGACCCAGTCATTGAATCAGCCTTAAGATTAAGCAACTTTTCGACATCATCGTCTATGTTGTTTAAATGTCATGTCTTGATTTGGGTAGATCCAAAAGAAGTTTCTTACAAATTTGGTGATGAAGGCAGCGTTGGTGTTCATTATAGAGAGTCCGAATCGAACCAACCCACGAACGCCGTACATCTGTCAAGGTGCTACATTCAAAAATCTAACTTTTTCAAGGAAAGTTTGCAAAACATAGCAGTAAATGCTTAGCCAATGTTTAACTAATTTATTTATTTTTTATTTTTTTAAACTGTACATTATCATTATTATGATATCAATTCCTGCGTCTGTCTTCTCTAGTCACGCCTTGAAAATTGGTTGGGTCGTATTTTTAAATGACATCCATTTCTATTCTATTTTTGATTGTTCACGGACAATTGCATTATTACTTTTCAAAGCCTGTGATTTTTACATTTTTTAACTTGTGCAGCATGATGCTCAAATTATTGTTGAAATTTATTTTCAAGATTTGCATTATTTGCACAAATAATTGTAAAAATGTTAATAAGATGTGCATATATTTAAATATATTGCTTAACGATTTTCAACGGTTTATTTGATTTCTTGTTTTCTTTTTGAAAATTTCGAGAAGCAGCCAGCAAATGTGTTAATACATGTTGCTCAGGAATGACTATATTCGTGAAATGTTACTTTAGTTATTTTTTAATATTTTGTCTTGTTTATACTGAGAACAAAAATTGAAAAATTATATTCGTTGTGTTTTATTTTGTTCGTAAAAATCCTTCCAATAAATAAATGAAGTGAAGGTTCATGAGCAAAATGACTAAAAAGTGGTTAATTTAAATAAAACTCGTGGAAAAATGAAAAACCGAGGGTTGTTCGTTTCAAATACAATCAAAATATGATAAAACATACAAAATTATCGACTCAGTTGGCCCTGCGAAAGTTCGGTTGTCAGCTTTTGCCAGGGGTGTACTTGTCCGTGATAATGATGATATCTCTTCCGACCAGTGATAATCTGTAATTAGATTGGTTAATTTATTCCTATTTTTATTATATATATATTTAATATATATAATAAATAAATTGGTAATTAGTTGCTTTGCGACTTTAATGAGCATAGTTACGCATTCTTAAAAATTGAGCTATATTAATACAAATCGATTGATTGGGGCTAATCACCTCAATGCAGCATCTGGGACTATATCGAAGTTTCGTTAAAAGTCTGTTAAAATTTTCATTTAATGGCCGAATGCATATCTATCTATAGCTGCCCGAATCAAACTTTTCATTTTTCTGCTTTTATTAGCGTATTTCTTTCCAGCTAAGTGATCTGATCTAATTTTTTGCTTTCTCTCGCTGTGTTTAAACCATTTTATTCTAACGCATCTTGTTTATTAGTACATAGCTCTGATCTTATTCAGAGAGTTGATCGCCAATCTCGGACATCTTCAAGAGTATATCAGAAACATAGCGATACCTACAATGAAAAGTATTTACTTGACTATGTGCTGATACTGAATAGCGTTTATCGTTCTTTCAAAATTCTGATGAAAATCAACTCCAACAAGACAAGTTAGAAGATTTCGAAGGGCACTTGGTGAAGATTGATCGGTTCTTTCTGCGGAACGCACAACGTAACTTGGCCTGGAAAAATTGAACAAACACAGAATACATCATTAAATGATCGTAAGGTAGTAGTAATAAAAGTACCTACCCGATGTTGCTAGCGAATAGGGAATCAATAGATTTGCAGTGCTTGTGATCGTCGTCACTACACAGCATCCTTTCTCGACAAAATAGTTCTACATCTTTCTCCGGTATGATAGCGCTTTTTGAAATTAAATTCTCCAAGTACGTGCTGTAGTTACCCTTCTTCAAAACATTAGGGTCGTCTATTTTCGTTTCAAGTTTTTCGTCGATGCTGACAACAATTTTTGTGAAAAGAGAAGCCATACCGGGATGGAAGTTGGGAAGAATGAAGACTCGGGAAACTTCGGGAATGATGGTGTCCACGGTTAGGCCAGGTATGCTCCAACCGTCAAGGGCACTGCACGTTTTTATAGGTGCGATTCAAGAAATTAAGAATCATTTTGCAAATAAATGTCTACCATTTATTAAAAGAAACATTTTAGTGGGCCAACTGTTTTTCAAGAATATATCAAACGATGATGTTAACTACAACCATCAATTATTTGACGAAGGTCTTACAAACCAATCTAAATTAAACAGTACTATAACACTTGAAACGATGGAAATATACGAACCTTATGTGATTAAATTCAGACCAACGCGGTTTTAGATGTGTGTCGTAAACGTGTCTGCTCATTATAAATCCAACTCCTGGGAAAACCCCACTCCTGATGGCTCTGTTTTCGTTACTAGCCGTCAAACTCAGACCTGTTTAATTTGGGTTCAAAATTTTCAAGATTATTCATCCAGCTCTAAAAATTTTCAATTCCAATAAATCATTTCAAATGCCAATACATATAAGTAAGAACATTTAAAACTAATTAAAATTACTAATTAATAAATTAATTATAAAAAAGATTGAATTATAATACTAAATATATATATAGAAACCCAATGGATTCCAGGCAGAAGCGGCCATTAACGACGAATCATTCTGCAGGACATCCATGCACTGAGCCATGAAACTCAAAAAATTGTTACTTGGTATCACATGTTGTTCGAGGAACACTATGTACTGCGTGTGTGTGTGTGTGCGTGTGAGAGAGAGAGAGAAAGAGAGATGAGAGACAGAAAGAGAACATAAAATGATAAGTGAATAGATGTATGTTGTAAGTTTAATAATGTAAATATCTAAAAACCTAATTCATAATGTCTAGGATACGTAATAAAAATGGATTTTTAGCATAGGAATTGAACTATAGCACCTGAACCTAACAATGACGTAGAAGCATCTGGGTACAACTTATAACAATATCAACATTAAATAATACATATTTATAATGATAATAATAAAAATAACGATAATACAAATTTAAAAAAACAATATAATTAATAATAATAATAAAAATACTTGAGCATTGAAATTTTCCCACGAATGTTTGAAAGAACCTAGGAAAATGTCTGCAGAAGTTATGATAACGATTGAATATATAACAACAATAATAACAACAACAACAATAATAATTACTAATTATCATAATTTATAAAAAAACCTGCATAATCGTCTACTTCGAAGAAAGAATTGACGAGCAAATGAATTTTCAAGTCGAGAAGTACCGAAAGCTTAATGAATAGCTCCTCATTCTCTGGTAGAAATACCTTTGGAAACGATTAAACAAATTCAAATTCAAATGATTTTTATCTTCAACAACAACAACAACAACAACAACAACAACCATGATACATAATGGCTGTGCGTGATGCGTTGGTCCTATTTATATAATTAATTATTATTTAAACCATTATAACTAAAAAATAATTTGAAAATGAAACACACGTGAATATTTTCTTTCAAAATGCCGGGGTTAAATAACAGAGCCTCGACTTGCATTCTAAACACATTGATATCAGGTCCTAATAAGAACAGTCATCATCATCATCATCGTTATCATCGTCATCAACGTCGTCATCATCATCTTACAATGATGCCAGAACCAAACGAATAGATAGGATCGAATCAACATCAGTTTTCATCATCACAATACATAACCGTTCTTGTAATATTAATAATAATAATAAACAATAATAACAACATTAAAAATAATAATAATAATAATTCTGGAATAATTCCGAGGCCTATTTTTACCTGGAACGATAACGACAGGCGCGGAGAACAAGGAACTGTTTTCCAATGCCGGATCGAAGAGAGGTAACGTAGACAGGGGCTCGTCGATATTTTCAGCTAATTTTGAAAAATAAAAATTCCCAATTAATTATTATTATAAATATTTATCACAAATAATTTCAATAATTTACAAAAAAATGTTATCTCACTATAAAAGTAGAAATAAATAATTTAAATAAACAAACCGCTGCAGAAACTGTTGTCAAATTGACTTTCGACACAGAACTTTCTGCGGCCTTCGTTCACACGTGCAGTTACGTCTGCCCTGACTTCTACACCAACGACTATAAATAAGAAAAAAAATCTCTAAAAAATTATGGAAAAATTATAAATTATTACGGTGACACCCAGTTCTAACTTCAACGCCCTTGAAATGTGCCAAATTTCCGGAAAAATAATAATAAAGGTTAAAAAGGTTAAAGGTCATTTTCTATTAAATTATATTTAGAGGGATCACCAACACAAAGAAAGAGTGATAACACTAACAGTTTCGTTTGACACACGTTCTTAGGCTGATTGGGCGAGGCCATCCATAGATAGAGTATTCAATCTTCAAAAAGAATATGATAATTAATCACAATAACAACAGTATAAATAATAACAACAACAACGACAATAATAATAATAATAAACAGACATGTTCTATGGGACTGAATCCGGACAAATTCTTCCGACCGACAAAGACCCAGACATCTCGAAAGGCCAAATTCATAATGAGAGAGCTACCTAGTGACGTTATCACGTCTCTAACTGAAGCTGATAATCTTAAAAAATAACAATACAGATTAGCAATAAATTATCCTTATTTATATAGCGCAATTGTTAGTTTTTAATTTCAAAGTTGTAAAAAAACAAAAAAAAAATACATGGAACATGCTACCTATATATACAGTAGAAACCGGTTAAACGGACCACCATTGACGAAATAAGACAGGCGGCAATTTGGATATTTCCTCATCTAATCTCATTTTAGGACTGTTTGAATGAACTACATTCAATCATAAACGACATTCAATCAAACATTAAAAGATGCAATAGGCATCTCGTAATGACAAGCGTTAACTAACCAACCACAAATAAGTTGCTTATGTTACTTTTTAAAATAATTTCAGAGTGACGTGTCTAATTAGAGTACCTAAACCAGATGTGAGAAAAAAGAAACGCATCTGTTCGTAAACGAGCCTCGCTACCTATTTGCGACCCAATAAACCGACTTTTTGTCATTTTTTGGTACAGTTAAACGAGCTAAATTATAGTACAATAGTCTTATTAAATGCTGTTCATGTACGTCTAGACAGAAGTGTGAAGCAAACGCGAAATCTACTTTCAGAAAGACAACCCAAATAACAAGGTTGATTCTGTTTTTGGTAATTTGTTCCCACCTAACAAACCACCGGCTCAATTAACCGGTGTCCCGCTTAACCGGTTTCAACAGTATTTTAAAAATCAAAAAAAAAGAAACCCGTACAACAAAATAATGCTTCTAAACAAACAACATTTAAACAGTAAAAAAACGTTCAAACCTATCAAGCAAAAACTTTACCAAACTTCAATTAGACTGAAGGACAGCAACATCAATCAATAATAATGGAAAGTTAGACTATAAAAACGCGTGCAGACAGCAAAGCTAACGTGAAAACTGAAGAATCGAATTTTAAATCAAACACGTACGTGCAAATCATGAATCATTATAACGGCATTTAACATTCAACAACAGCACTTACATGACACACTCAAACACACATACACACACATACATACATACACGCACAAACAAACAAACACACATTGGCATGCAGTTACTATAACAAATTAATTATTTCCCATTTTTATAAAAAAAAACGACGATTATTAAGAGAAATATAATACTTGACAACCGCCATTGGCGAAAAAACATTAAAATTAAACTATAATAATAATAATATAATAATAATGTGATTATTATTATTATTATATATATATAATAATAACAATAAAAAACATAATTATATGAATTAAAACCATATTATTATTGTTATTATTATTAACAACAACAACAACAACATAAGCTAAATTTTTGGATAATCATGGATATCTGCAATATCCAAAGAGTCAATAAAAACCCATCTAACAAACAGCCTCTAAAATAAATCAACGCTCCGACATGACGTAACATCATACTATCATGATACCACGATAACGATATCGCATCATAATATCATGATATCATAATGATATTCTCATATTATCATGATATCACAATCACGACGACACAACGCTATAACATTCTATAAGCCATGCAAATTAAATTACAACTATGTGTATTTCAACCTATATAAATCATATTACCAACAACAACAACAACAATAATAACATCAATTACAATAATAATAATATTATTATAACTTTAATAATAATTATAATAATAATATTACATTATTATTATTAAAAATATAATAACAATCGTGATATCAATACAAAGACCTATACGACGCATACGTACAAATAAACACATGCACGTGCACACAGACACTCACACAGACACGCACGCACATATCGTATATATATATATAAAACCTTGTAGAACCGTCGTCATAAACAACAAAAACCGCCAAAAATCCCGCTTCTAGAAGTTCTAAAAACTCCTCCAACTTTTTGCTCTCTGGGTATATTTTAAGGTATTAGTGTATTGTACACACACACACGCACGCACACACACATAAACACGCACGCACAGACTGTTATTAATTAGATAGGTCCAGATGTGTGACAAGCTGTGTAGTATGTTATAGGCATTTAAGGTGTTTGTATATTTCCAAAGTGTTATAATTGTTAAATAGAAATTATGGGCTGGAGGAAGTTTAGTTAAGGTATTTATAAGGTATTTCATTGCCATGATTGTTTGCGTAAGAGGCTGTCTAACTGATGTCTAAAATGGATGATACGTGGAGGTGAAAATTCAAATGAAATGATTGATTGATTGGAAAAAATGTATAGAGGATACATACTATGTTGGGAAAAGATTTTCAAGGATGCATGCAAAACAATACAGTACAATACATTAAAATACAATACATTAAAATACAAAACAATACATTAAAATACAAAACAATACATTAAAATACAAAACAATACATTAAAATATAATACAATACAATACAATACCTTAAAATACAAAACAATACATTAAAATATAATACAATACATTAAAATACAATACAATACATTAAAGTACAATACAATACAATACACTAAAATACAATCAATCAATCAATCTTCGTTTTGCGTCCAGAGACCCGGTTTCCCGAGATATGACGTACTAAAATACAATACAAAACATTAAATTTTACCAGTTAGTATGCCGGGTACTTTTGGAATAATTAATACCATACACATTTGCATGTGGAAATTGATTAGTCATGGGTGTATTACATAGCTATGACGGATGATGGATTAAAGGATATATAAGAGAAACACACGCGCATACACAAACACACACACACAAAGCAAGAGAGAGAGAGAGAAAGAGAGAGAGAGAGAGAGAGAGAGAGAGAGAGAGAGAGAGAGAGAGAGAGAGAGAGAGAGAGAGAGAGGGAGGAAGGGAGAGATGCACACGCACATACACCACAGTGATCTGTCGAGAAAAAATTGAATGATTCAATTAAAGGATTTTAGAAACGTCTTTAATAAAGTTGGAAATAATTCAAATATAGTTGCAGTTGAAGGTGTAATAGAAAACTACCAACCTTACAAAAATTATAACAACAACAACGACAACAATAACGACAACAACAACAACATCAACATCAACAACATCAACAACAACTATAACACCAACCAGAAAGTAATAATAACCTGTGGCAAATGTATCAAAGTTTCCAAACCTTACGACCTTGACAGCCTTCGGGTCGACTACGGCAACATTGAAACCCCTCCCTAGATTCTTAAAATATGGCAGAGCCGAGCTATTTAAAAAAAAAAACAATTAATGTCTTCTTATTTCTCAAAAATCTCAACAAGAAATACACAGAGTGTGTGAGTGAAAGTGAATCTAAGTGAATTCAAGCATGACACACATCAAAGATGCATATCATAAATGCCATTGACTGAGTTGTAGTAGTTGAAGTTTTTCAAACCTCTCTAACTAGAGTTTCTTTTTTATTTAAACTAATTAATTTTGCTAAAATTTGGAAAAAATTGAATTTTTGGTGATAAATATCTTTCCAGTTTTAATCAATCGAACAATCCGTAAAAATACAAAATGGAAAAATTAAAGACAAACAAACTGCAAACTACTACTACTACGTCAATGATTTGCTAGATTGAATTCTGTTCCAAAAAAATTGAAAAAAAAAAATATTTGTAAACTGATCGTGTTGAGAGCTCCAGTGTTTGAGCCTAGGACGCTTTATTAACTGACACATCATTATATTATTATTAATAATTTCAAAAATGGATAGCACTAACTAAAGATGATTGATGCAAATTCTGGGCTTTTCCGAATTGGCGCGTCCGGTGTAGAGGTGAATGGGGAATTCATCGTAGGTGCATTCGAAGGGGAGGCCACAGTTTTTGGAGTAGTTTAAATTTAAATTGTCATCTCCTACACCATGAGTTAAGTTTTGATTGACATCTAGAATAAACAAATAAAATGAATAATTGAATAATAATTTAGAATAAAAATGTCAGTATTGTTAACCAACAATCAAGAAAGTTAAAAAAATTGGGCGGCAAGATGGCGTCGTAAGGGTTAAAGTGTCTGTTAGCCATGTGTTGCAGTGACCTGGATCGAATGCAGGGAGATCCCTGCCTATCACATGCAATGTGTGTGACGCGTGGAAGATGCACGCATGTAGTACACATGCACTGTGCCTGTGTGTGCGTGCGCGTTTTTGGTACATTTGAAAATTACTTAACAGTGAATAAAAGATAGAAAGTTAAAGTTACCATCCTTTGGAGTAGATAATTTTTCATTAATCACATTTTGGCTTCCAGTTGAGTTACATTTCAAATGTGAGTCTTTGATATTGTTAGTATGAAATATATTCAGTCAGATTACATAGTTGACAAACACACACACACACACACACACACGCACACGCACACATACATACACATACACACACACATTGATTAAATAAAATCCAAGAAGAAAGCAATAATTATTCATAGTTTACAAGAATTTTTTAAATCAATTGCCAACATTTCATTTTATTATTAATATATTATTAAATTAAATTAATTATTTTAATTTTATAAAAATTTAACTCATCATTACCTTTGAAGAATATCTCTTTATAAAATATGAAATTCAAGATTATGTAGAGGCCATAGCAGGCAATGATCAGACAGAAGACCCTAAATACTGTGAGGTTCATAATTATCCATAATGATTACACCTACATGATATAAATAAAAATAAAATTAAAAATCCACACAAACCTCTAGATTGTTTTAGAAAACCATTCAACTTGAAAACTCTAATTAATTTCATGGTTTACTGGTCTTTTTTTCTTTCCTTATTAATTTCTTCTACTAAATATATAAATATACACAATATTTGATGAAAATCAATGAAAATCAATTAACATCCTACTTCGGAAACTGTGTCTCTGGACGCTTAACAAAGATTGATTGATGAAAATCCCAGCATGTTCCACATTAATTAGCTTCTAGTTGACATTTTATAAAAGTCATTTGTATTACTTATGCTAAATATTTTATTTCTATTTTTCCATTATATTAAATGTTTCTTTTTTAAATTATTAAATTTATTAAATAAGTATTATTAACGATAGGTAGTATTTAATTAATTAAATAATTAAATGAGGATCTATTGAGGTATTGTTTTGTGATCATCACAACAAACACACTTCCATATTTCTATTTACTAGTAAGTCTTCACTGTTTCATATGAAAAAGAAAAATTAAAAAATTATTTATTAAATTAATATTAATCAACTATATAAAATAAATAAACAAACAAGTTAATTATGAAAAATGCTCATATTTACCTACTGCACACACACACCACACAAACAAACAACACACATGGATGCATACACACAAAGAAACAAACACACAGACACCACACACAAACAAACAAACACACATACAAACACACACATTACTACATTCATATATTTTACTTTTCTTTTTTACAAATATGTTACTCTAAAGTTCCAAAAACACAATTAAAACTAAATACTATGTTTACATTACTAAACAGTTTACTGATTAGAATGCTAGCTAAGATAAGACTGCTAAGTAAGAAAGACTGATCACTTGACTAAGACTACTAAGAAAGTGTATTCATTTTTAATAAAATTAATTCATAGCTTAAGTTAAGTTATAGCTTCTTTCAATGAGCTAAAAATACCATTTCACCAGAAGAGTACATAGATAGTGATTAGAAAATAATATAATATAGCCAATAAAATCAAATAATGTAAATTAAAATTTTAAATCGAAACTATTCGTTGTCGTGTAGAGATCAGTTCTAGTTTTGTTTTTTTAAAACTTACATTAACTTTTAAATATTCCGGAATGGCTTCAAAAATTTTCTATATTATTTTATTAATATAATGAATATATTGAATTAGTTTCATATACTTATAATACCTTTAATCTATATTGTGCTTATGTATAATATTATACATTGAATTAATTTAAATCACTGAATACAGTGTATATACGGTCATTACAATAGCCATAAAAATTGAGTTCCGCTACTTGAACTTTAACATATAAACCAACCACCTTTTATTCACATTGCGTTCGACTCCTGACAGACATTTCTTGCAAAAAAACCGAGGCAAAACCGTTTCATTATTATATTTATTAAGACGAGTGATTTAAAACTTTAATTTTAACTCCAAATGTTCATTCAAAGTCAACTGCTATGGTAATGCTACAATTATTCGGTAAATTCGATGGTTAATATTGAATGAAGAACTTTAAACGCGAAATTTATGATAAATTATTTATCAGTCGAATAATCAATGTCAACCGATCGTTTCATTCCAATTAAGCGATTCTTCCTTATTTTCCCACAAACATGTGATGTCTTTTACCTGGTAAAATATTTCTAAAATTCGTTGACATCACGACATCGTCATTTTTGTCTTGTCGGTCCGAAGAAAGAAAGTCTTTGACGCTCAAATAGTCACTGTTCGAGTCATCTTCCTCACGTTTTCCAACAAACAAATGAGTTCTTTTCTCTAGCTCTTTGCTGTCGTCATACGTGACGTCATCTTTGAGAAATGGGCGTTTACCAACGAATGAATGAGCTCTTTTTTCTAATTCTTGGTTGTCGTCATCCGTGACGTCACCTTTGAGAAGTGGGCGTTTTCCAACGAACAAATGAGCTTTTTTCTCTAATTCTTGGTTGTCGTCATCTTTGAGAAATGGGCGTTTTCCAACAAATAAATGAGCTTTTTTCTCTAATTCTTGGTTTTCGTCATCCGTGACGTCATCTTTGAGAAATGGGCGTTTTCCAACAAATAAATGAGTTCTTTTCTCTAATTCTTTGGTGTCGTCATATGTGACATCATCTTTAAGTAATGGGCGTTTTCCAACGAATAAATGAGTTCTTTTAACAGGTTCTTTGTTTCTGTCATAGGTGACGTCATTTTTGAGAGATGCGCGTTTTCCGACGAAAAGATGGCGTCTCTTTTTGTCAACTTTGAACTGTCCCGCCCGGTGAGGCTCTTGTGAGGAAAGTGCCAAGTTGATCACTGCGGAATGAAAATAAGCTATAATATTAAATTGAAATAAGTAAAAAAATAAGTATATTATTAAATTAATAAATAAATATTTGTAATTAATAAATAATTTTTTATTAAATGTGTATTTTATTCGCTAGCCCGGTTAACGATTACGTTTTTCAAAATAAAAATTCGGACTAAAACATTAATTTATTCAAAATATTAACGGCTGTTGGTTTTTATTCAA